>NW_011889653.1:45136-48234 GCF_000151845.1 Pteropus vampyrus
TCCCTGTTCCCAACCCTGAGGCAGCCTGCCCCCCGGGACCTCAGGAGGAAGTCCCACCCCGACCCTTTGCCCGGCTCAGGCCCCTCCCCCACCATCATGATTTCTCCAGTGGCGTCCTTGGGGACACACAGGACCCCCGCCCAGTCCAGTCTTGGGCTTTGACTTTTTTTTGAAACTCAGCTCCCCTGAGGGCCCCCGAGAGCCCCCCGTGCCCGGAGCCCACCCCCATCCCTCTGGGTGTCCCCTCCCGCCACTGGTCTCTGTCCTGGACAGGGTGGCAGGCCAGCGACCCGCACACCACAGCCCTCGGGAGGCAGCTGGGCTGAGTGTTCCTGGATCGTGCGGGAGGCAGAGTAGCCCTTGCTCCGGGCGGGACGAGCGCTGAGGGTCCACGTACCTCCCGTTGCCCTGGGCCCCGCGAACTCCGGCCGGGCACCGTCACCTTGGACACAAACTGTGAGGACATTGGGAAATAGTTCCTGAGTGATAAGTGACCTTGCTCACGTAAATGTGTTACGTGCTGATGCCAGTCACGGAGTCACAGGGACATGGGGATCCCCCCTGTGACCCCCCGAGTTGATGTGCGTCTGTCTTTACACTTGCACTTGTGTGAAGATGCCTAGAAAGACCTAGAAGGAAGTCACTAAAAGCAGGTGACACCTCAGGAGAAGGCACAGGGTGGGGACACGTTCACCTTGAAGCAATCGGCCTATTTTAATGTGTTATTCATATAACTTTTAAACAAACATTGTTAAGACAACATCACCTTAATATAAAAGCAACACCTTAAAATAACTGAAGTCCTTTTAGGTGGTGTGACCATTTCCCTCCGCTCTGTGACCTACAGGCCAGTGTGAGGTGCGAGGGGAGGACCCCAGCCCGTGGCCCCCCCATGCCCCGCCCCCCATCTGCAAGTGGGCGCTTATTCACCCGACCGCAGCACGCGGCACGCACACCCCCTCAGTGCTGGGGGTGCTCCCATCCCAGGGTGGGCCGGTGTGGGGGGGGGCTCTGAGTGCCATGTGATGACCCCTGGGGCCCAGAGCACGCTGGGGCTGAGGGACAGGTGGGGCGCGCTGTGCGCGCGGGGATGGGCGGGGCCTGGCGGGTCGGAACCGAGCGCCAGCTGCTTCTGTTGGCGCCGCCAGCTCCTTCTCACCACGCAGCCAGTCGGCAGCACAAGCACAGGCGGGAGTCTTGGCCCAGCGCGGGGCCCGCGGTGCCAGGCGCCGGCTCGGAGCCAGGAGCCCCTGGCGAGCCCCGCAGGACGCGCTGCGCAGTGCCATGTGGGCGGCAGCCTTCCCAGACGCGCCCCTGCTCGCCAGCGGAGCGGGTGGTGGAATGCGAGGTTTGTCCAGCCCCTGGCCGTCCACCTTGCGGGGGGGAGGGGGGGGGAGGGGAACCCGGCCCTCCCCCCCCCCACCCCCCCCCCCCCCCCCCCCCCGCCCCTGCTCCCGGGGCCAGCGCGGAGCAGTCTAGGGAAACCCCGAGACGCCCCCTCCCGAGGGTGGAGAGCCCTCTGCCTTCTCCCAACCCCCACACTCCCCATCATTTGTCCGAGACCACAGGGAAGAATGGCCCAGTGTTCCAGTCCCAGAAT
Source organism: Pteropus vampyrus (assembly GCF_000151845.1). Lineage (NCBI taxonomy): Eukaryota > Metazoa > Chordata > Mammalia > Chiroptera > Pteropodidae > Pteropus > Pteropus vampyrus. The sequence continues at coordinate 46,737 of NW_011889653.1, forward strand.
CAAATCGTTTTTCAATTTGTCCAATTATGCAGAGGAGCCGGCAGACAGGAAAGGGAAGTCATTTGATTCTATTATGTGGGAATTAGCTCGAAACAGAGGCTGTTCCACGTCAGAGCAATTTCTCTCCATCTGTTTCAGGAGAAAATTGCCTGTGCATCCTCGTCTGGCCCCTGGGCCGGCCGCCCACCAGGCAAGGAGGGACCAGGCTCGCAGCCCTGGGGACCAACATGGGCAGCCTGGCTGGTGGGAGATCAAGCGGCCTCACACTGCTGCCCGTGGAGACGCCCGGGCAGGCGGGGAGGGACAGGCGTGCCTGCTGCCTAGCCTCTCTGTCACCATGGCTCTCGGAGGGCCACGTGGGGCAGCACCAGCCAAGCCCCAATGCGGAGAGCGCTCAGACGGGCAGGGGCTGGAGGCAGAAAGCTGTGCCCGAGCCAGACCCTGTCAGGACAGGCGTGCTGGAGGTGACATGGAGGGGCAGGGACTCCCAGAGGAGAGACCCGCTAGAGGCACAGAGGGGCTGTGCATTTGAAGGCCAGAGGTTGGGACATGACCTGGAAGTGGACGGGCCCGTTGGTGACTTATAGCCTTCCAGGGGGCCCAGCCAGCCAACCTGCTGCAGGGGACGGGCGGGGAGCGGGTTGCTGCAGGCCGCTGCCCTTTGCCAAGCCCTCCTGTGGCCAGACACCGGGCTGCAGTGCCTGGGTACAGACGGGAACCCTCGCGCAGAGGCACAGGGCTCAGGCCACATGCCAGGGGCATGGCAGATGCTGGCACCCAGCACTGCTGACCCCCAGCCCCACGCACTGCTCTGAGGCACAGCTGGGGCATGCGGGCACTGCCGGGACGGGTCTCAAGGCCAGAAAGGTCAGGTGGGGCCGTCGTCTGATGCCTGCACTTGGCCTTGTCCAAGGGGAGGGGCCGCCCTTCCATGCTGCAGTCACATCCTTCAGGGCCCGGCCTCACGTGAAGTACAGCACGTGGATCTTCAGGGCACAATTGGACAGCCGCGCACACGCGCGTGACCAACCCCACATCGAGCCCCAGGCGCGTCCGTCTCTGGGGAGTGCATGGCCTCGGGAAGCGGCACGGCCCCTACCACAGGCACCGTGGTCCCGCTCCTTACGGGTCTAGGCAGCTAACGAATGGGGCCAAGCAGCGTGCACCCTCCTGTCCCCGTCCCCGTCCCCTTCCAGCCAACGGGCGTTTCTGGGATCTACTCGCAGTGGAGTCCTTTCTACCGCAGAGGAGACGCCAGCGTGTGCTCACGCCCTCCTCGCTGTGGCACGCCCGGGCACTGTGCAGGTCTTGACTATCATGAACAAGGCCTCCGGAAACGTTCTGTGCGAGGGTCTGGGGGACCCGCGTTTTCATTTCTTTTGGGTAAACACCCGGGAGAGGAGCGGCCGTCACAGGGTAGGCGTGTGTCCAACCGCGCAAGGAACGGCCATTCTTCCGCGGGTCCGGCCGTTGGCAGGGCAGGGGGTCCCAGCTCTCC
>NW_011889653.1:48594-50040 GCF_000151845.1 Pteropus vampyrus
TTTTTTTTTTACTTCCAGTCTATGGTTTGCCCGTTTCTTCCTTTTTTAAGAGCAAAGGAACCCTATCATTGTTTGAATTTGGGTAGCAGGGAGACCAAGTTCACACCATAAGCCATTGGGAAGGGGACAGGCAACGCAGCCCACGAGGTGTCCAAGGCTGGCGGGGCAGGTGGGCAAAGCCCGGGAGAAGGCAGGGCACAGCTGGACTCCGAATGGCGTATCAGGTGGACGCTTCGTCAGGTGCAAGTGACAGGGAACTCAGCTACAAACCGGGATTGATTCCTGCTGCAGCGAGGCTGGTAGGAAGTGGTCAGTCGCCGCCACCGGTTCGGCGGCTCAAGCTCGTCAGAGTCGAGGCCTTTTCTCCTCTTGTGATTGAAAGGGACAGCTGAATGCCAGCCACTGGGGCTTGTTACAGCAGGAAAAAAGAGGGAGCAGGAAGGACAAGGTCACGGGCGGGGCAGACCCTTAAAGAAAGAAAGAAATCCTTGGCCGGCAACCGTCTGGCAGGCTTGTCCTTGACCTGTTAATGGCCACAGCTGAGTTTCATGGATTAAAATTTAGTTCTTTTTTTTTTTAAATTGACATATGACATTTTATTAGTTTCAGGTGGACAGTGTAACGATTCGATAACGCTTTGGTATTCTCAGTGATGCCTTGAAGACCTAAAGTTTTAAATTTTGATAAAATTCCACTTGTCGCTTTCTTTCCTTGGCCAGGGACCTTTGTGTCTTCTCCAAGGACGTTTTACCCACCCCGTAGTAACAGAGGTCTCCTCCCCCATGGCCCGGACGTTTCCTAGTCTGTCCCTTACATGTAGACCCGTGATCCATCTGGAGTTACTTGCTGCCCATGGCGTGAGGAAGGGGTCCGGCTTAGTTTTCCAAACACCTGTGCCACTGCGCCAACACCTGTGCAGCTGCGCAGACACCTGTGCAGCTGCACCGACACCTGTGCCGCTGCGCCGACACCTGTGCCGCTGCGCAGACACCTGTGCAGCTGCGCCGACACCGTTTGTCGACGAGACCTCCCTTTCTTTGTTGAATTGCCTCCGAGCCTTTGTCGGAAGTCAGTGGGCCCGTGTTTGGGGTCCTGGAGCCTGTGCGGCCCCATCATCGGCGTCCGTCCCCTCGCCGCTGCCCCAGGCCCTGCCTTCTGTGCTTCCTGGTCACCTGGAGATCAGGTTGTATGAGCCCAACCTCGCTGGACTTCTCCAAGATGGCCTTTCCTTTTCCACATCCCCTGCACAGCCAGTGAATTCTAGAATCGATCTTCGATGTCTATAAAACAGCCTGTTGGAGTGCCAAGGAAGACTGTGTTGAGCACCTGGATTAACTTGAAGTGATTAAACGTTTTTGCTACATCAGTCCTGCCATCCACAGACTTGGCCTTTGCCCACCGGCCCCACCTTGGCCCCGCCCAGGCTCCGCCCCAACTTGCCGGCCC
>NW_011889653.1:53148-54091 GCF_000151845.1 Pteropus vampyrus
GGCTCCCCCATGCCCCCGAAATAAAAGATCGATGACTCCACTTACATGAGGTCCCTGGACAGTAGGTGGTGGCGGCAGGGGCTGCGGCAGGGGAGCGGGGGCGAGGGTGGAATGGGGACCGAGGCTCAGTTTGGGAAGATGGAAGGTTCTGGAGATGGATGGTGGGGCTGGTTGCCCAACGGTGTGGATGTACTTAATGCCACTGAGACGTACCCTGAGAAATGGCTAAGGCGGTAAATTGAATGTGTGTTTCATCACAATAAAAAGCGTGAACACATTAGTGGGCGGCATCTCTCCCACAGCGTCTGGACTTCCTCTCCTGCCTGAAACTCGTAGACTGGGCGGAGCATGCGAAACGCCCGTTTGCAGACGTTGGACAGAAGGCGATACATGGCCAATCCCCGAAAAAAGGCACAAGTGAAGTGAGCCCCACGAAGCCCCCGGCTTTCCACCTGGACGCCAGAGAAGAGAAGAGACGGGTGGGCAGAGAGCTCCAGGGTTCTGCACAGGGGACCCCACGAGTCTTCCCCCGAGTGCAAGCTGCCCCGCGCACGGGGTGACCCCTAGGGCAACCTTGGAGAAGTAACATCAGTGCCGAAAAGGTGGCTGATTCACACGGCCCTCCCAGACCTGGAACCGTTTACGTTTCCACCAGATGGAGCGGTGAGAACCCCCTGAATACACGGCAGTAGGAGGGGCCCCAAAGTGCCCTGCCCTAGGGGTGGGCCAACCTCATCCTACGGAAAGGGCTGCCTAGCCCTGTCCCCAAACACCAAAACAAGCCTCCAAAGGTGACTAAGCTGACTTCATTGCCTGCCAGAAGGAAGCCCACACTCTTTAAAGGAACGTAATAAAATTCACACTCGGCCATGCGCAACAAGCGACGTTACGTCCAGCATCCAGTCAAAAGCCACTCGATAAGCAAGATGTAGAAATATTGACG
>NW_011889653.1:56051-56727 GCF_000151845.1 Pteropus vampyrus
CAGTGACACTGCAGGGAGCTCGTCCCCGAAGTCACCTGGGCTCTGGCCACTGCTGCTCAAACAGCTGCCCCTGCAGAAGTCTGCAGTCTAGGGCCATGGGACGGCTCCGAGCTGCAAAGAAGGGGCAGGGAGGGGACCTGAGTTCGGGGACTGGGACGTGAACATGAGCCGTGTGCTAGACCCCTGGGCACGGGCGAGGCATTGGTCACTCGCCGGCCCCGAGAGAAGCGGCCAAGGGGGAGCTCAGGTTGGCCATAAAAAGGGAGTGAGAACATCTGAACGTGCGTCTAAGGTCGGGGCTCAGCCCGAGGCCAGGATTCAGGCTCAGCCCGAGGCCAGGAATTTGGCTCAGTCTGAGATTAGAATTCCCAGTTCAATCTGAGCCCATGACCAGGATTCGGGCTGAGACTGCCATTCAGTGCTGGCGGGGTCCGTTCCGGCTGCTTTTCTCAGTGTGAAGCCACCTGGCTGTCATTTACTTTACGGACAGGCCTCTCTGTCGTCTCTTGAGCCCCTCTGAGCCCTGGCATGGTCTGCTCTGGGCTGGGCCACCTTCTCTGCGCCCCAGCCCGGGGCTGCACGGGGCGTCCAGCGGTTGCGTCATCCTTGGTGTGGCCGGCCCTGACTGCAGTTTGTCTGAACCCTGGGAGCAGATTTGGTCACCTGTGGGCCTCGA
>NW_011889654.1:0-5737 GCF_000151845.1 Pteropus vampyrus
TGTGTGTGTGTGTGTGTATTTACACTGTGTGTTCACCTGCTATAGTTAGATTTCTTTCTGTCACACATATTTGACCTGATTTACCTCGAATACCTACCCCGTTTTACCACTCTCTACCTTCTGGTAACCACAAGTCTATAGTTCATGCTCATGTCTCTCTGTTTGTATGTACTGTTCATTTATGTTTTTTTAGGTTTATATCCCACATATAAGTGATATCATGCACTGCATGCCAACGGCCACTGAGGGGCGCACAGTCTGCTCCTGCTGGTTGGCCGGCTCAGGTTGAAGTCAGAATCCACAAGAGAATAAAGCCTCCTGGGTCCAACAAGAGGGAGCCCTGCATGGCCGTCCGGGTCAAGGAGGCCCTGTCAGCCTGTGGCCAAAGCCTGGTCCAGGACCCCGATGGCTGAGGAGGGGGCCTGGCTGTCGCTCATCTCACGTGCTTTTCTAAAGAGTGCGTACAGAACCTCTCATTTGCTCAGAGGTGACCTTGAACTTCATCCTCACCTTTTCATCATAATGCTTTGGTAAATTTCAGGCGCTTTGTGGGGACATGGTTGTCCAAGTTGCCCAGCACTTCTAGTGGTTCCCCAGGAGAATCTGAGGAAACACTATGAAAAACTGCTGCCAACACTGACAGGAACTAAAATTGAGAGTAGCGAGTGTGATTAAAATCTACAAGAAAATAAAAGACGTTAGGCTCTATATAAAGCAGGGATCCAAGAGGCTTAGATGCCATTTACTTGAAACTAAAAGAAAAGCACCTTCTCTGCAGCAGGCTAAATACAGACATTTATATAATAAAGCTTCTTTCTGGAAAAAGAACAGAATACACTTCCATTAATGCCCAGGAGGAGAAATAGTCCATTAAACACCATAAACAATCAAGCTGACATGGTATCTCAGAAAAGAAGAGAAAAATATCCAGAAAATGAGCTTACAGACATAGAAATATGTGACTTAAATGAAAGAGAATTCAGGATGGTACTTCTGAAAAAACTCAGTGAGTTCCGAAATGAGTCTCATCAATAATTTCTGAAATTGCAAAAACAGCTAGATGAGCAGTGCAAGGAGATTGAAACCCTCAAAAAGAATCAAATAGAAATCTTGGAGATGAAGAACACACTAATGAGCCAAAAAAGGACATAGCAAGGTTGGGAAATAGAGTAGACCAAATGGAGGAAAAGATCAGTGATATCGAGGACAGAAATCTAGAAATAAATCAGAAGGAAGAAGAGAGAAACTGAAGAATGATAAATAATGACAGAGAAATACAAGAACTAGCTGATACCATCAGGAGAGGAAACTTAAGAATAAAGGGCATTACCAAAGGCGAGGAAAAGCAGGGACTAGAAAACATTCTCAGACAAATAGTGGGCGAGAATTTCCCCAATCCAAGGAATGAACTGCAACTTGGAATTCAAATGGTCAACAAAATACTCAATTATCTCAACCCAAAAAAGCCTTCACCAAGACACGTTGTATTAAAGTTATCAAAAATCAATGGCAAAGATAAAATTCTCAGGGCAGCCAGGGAGAAGAAGATGGTAACCTATAAAAGAAAGCCTATTACATTATCGTCCGATTTCTCAGCACAAACCTTACGGGCCAGAAAAAAAATGGAATAAAAAATGTATACTATTAAGTGAAAGGAACTACCATTCACGAATAATGTATCCAGCTAAGCGCTCCTTTAGCTCTGAAGGAGAAATTAAGACCTTTTCAGACATACAATAATTGAGGGAATTGTCCACTACGAGGCCCACACTACAGGAAATTCTGAAAGGGGTCAGCTCGCCTAAAACAAAATAACAACAAAATATACATAATTAGGAGTAAAGTGACTATGAGGCAAATAGAAGCAGAGGAGTGCAACCCTTGCTAAGAACAGGGCAGTTTAAGCTGAAATAGTAAGATGAGAATTGCTATAGCAAGATAGTAATAAATGTTCAGCATACATAGAAACAAACTGAAGTAACAATGACTGAAAAGGGGAGGATTCAAGAATCCAAATTCGCAAAGGGGAAAGGAGACAAGGCGCACACAGAAGAAAATGGACAACTGTATATAAATAACTATCTTTTTCATATTTGTAATGTTAACCACACATCTTAGAGTCAGAACTGAAGTATATAACATAAAACAAGAAGAATCAGAGGCAAAACCCACAATAGCCAACTAAAATAAAGAAAATAGAAACACAAGGTCAATGAAGCAATGGAAACATTGAGCTACCAGAAAGTAAAACATTAAAATGGGTATAAGAAGACTTCATATTTCAATAATCACTCTAAATGTAAATGGACTGAACTCATCAAGAAAAGGCACAGAGTTGCAGATTGGATCAAAAGGAAAAAAAAAAAAACCCAACCATATGCTGCATCCAGGAGACGCATCTCAGCTCCAAAGACAAATATAAACTCAAAGAGAAAGGGCGGAAAATGATATTTCAAACAAATGGCATTCAGAGAAAAGAGGGAATAGCAGTAGTAATATTGGATGAAATAAACTTCAAAATGAAAAAGGTAAAGAAAGATACTGAAGGACACTTGATAATGAGAAAGGGAATCATGCACCAAGAAGACATAACATTTATTAATACCTATGCTCCCAATCAGGGAACCCTGAAATATGTAAAGCAATTACTAACAGAACTAAAGGGAGAAACAGATCAAAGCACTATCATAGTAGAGGACCTAAAAACCCCACTGTCAGATATAGACATATCATCCAAACAGAAATATAATAAAGAAATAACATCTTTAAACGACACATTAGACCAACTGGACATAATTGACATATACAGAGCTTTCCACCCAAAAACAGCTGCTTATACATTCTTCTCTAGTACACATGGAACATTCTCAAGAATCAACCACATACTAGGACACAGAGATAGCTTCAACAAATATCAGAGCTTTGAAATCATATCGACCATTTTTTCTGATCATAATGCTTCGAAACTAGAGATGAACTGCAAAAAGAAATCAGGAAAAACCACAAATACAGGAAGATTAAACAGGATGCTACTGAAAAACGACAGTGTCAGAGAAGAAATAAATAGAGAGATCAAGAGATACAGAGAAATGAATAATAATGATAGTACAACATATCAAACCTTTTGGGACACCGCAAAAGCGGTCGTAAGAGGAAAGTTCATATCATTACATGCCTATCTCCAAAAACAAAAATGAGCCCAAATAAACAACCTAATGCTTCATCTTAAAAAACTAGGAAAGGAAGAACAAATGAGACCTAAAGGCAGCAGAAGGAAAGAAATAATCAAAATTAGAGTAGAAATAAATGAAATTGAAAACTAAAAAATAATAGAGAAAATAAATTCAACCAAGAGATGGTTCTTTAAGAAGGTTAATAAAATTGACAATCCCCTGGATAGACTCACTCAAGAAAAAAGAGAAAGGACACAAATAAATGAAATCAAAGAAAAGAGGGGAAATTATGACTAACATCGCAGAAAAACAAAGGATCATGCAAGAGTACTATGAAAAAGTATATAACACCACATTTAATAACCTGGAAGAAATGGACCAATATCTAGAAAAATACAATCTTCTTAGACTGAATCAAAAAGATCTGGAAAATTGAAATAGACTGCTCAGCAGTATGGAAATGGAAACAATCATCAAAAACCTACCACAAAGTAAAAGTCCAGGACCAGATGGCTTCACCAGTGAATTCTACCAAATATTCAAAGAAGATTTCATACCTATTCTCCTCAAACATTTCCAAAAAATCCAAGAGGAGGCAAAACTTCCCAACTCATTTTATGAGGCCAATATTACTCTGATACCAAAACCTGGTAAAGATAACACAAAAAAAGGAAACTACACACCAATATCTCTCACGAACACAGATGCAAAAATCCTAAATAAGATACTAGTGAAGCGAATACAGCAACATATTAAAAAGATTATACACCATGATCAAATGGGTTCATCCCAGGGCCACAGGGATGGTTCGATATATGCAAATCGATTGATGTGATACACCACATAAATTAAAAATAAGAATCATATGATCCTATCAATTGATGCAGAAAAAGCCTTCAACAGGATACAGCATCCATTTATGATCAAACCACTTAACAAAATTGGTATAGAAAGAAAGAACCTTAACATAATAAAGGCCATATATGGCAAACCCTCAGCCAACATTGTATTTAATGGTGAAAAATTAAAAACCTTCTCTCTAAGAACAAAAACAAAGTAGGACTGTCCAATATCACCACTGTAATTCAATATAACATTGGAGGTCCTTGCGAATGCAATAAGGCAAGAAAAGGCATCCAAATAGGAAACTAAGAAGTCAAATTGTCACTATTTTTGGATGACATGATTCTCTATATAGAAAACCCTAAAGACTCCACAAGAACACTACTAGAAATAATAAGGAAATACATTAAAGTCTCAGGATACAAAAATCAACGTTCAAAAATCCATAGCATTCCTATACTCTAATAATGAAGCATCAGAAAAAGAAGTGGAAAAATAATTCCTTTTGCAATTGCAAAAAAAAAGAATAAAATGCCTAGGAATAAATTTAACGAAACATGTGAAGGACCTATCTAATGAAAACCACTAGTCCCTATTTAAAGAAATCAAAAAAGATAGAAAGAAATGGAAAGATATTCCTTGTTCTTGGATTATAAGGATCAACATAGTTCTAATTGACCTTATTACCTAAAGCATTATACAGATTTAAAGCAAACTCCATCAAAATCCCATTGGCATTTTTTAAATAAATAGAACAAAAAATCATCAGATTTGTATGGAAGCACAAAAGATCCTGAATTGCCAAAGCCATCCTGAGAAAAAAAAGAATGAGGTTAGAGGCATCACTCTGCCCAACTTCAAAATGTACTACAAAGCGGCAGTAATGAAAACGGCATGGTATTGGCAGCAAAACAGAAACACTGACCAGCGGAATAGAATTGAGAGTCCGTATTTATATAGGCAAGTAATTTCCAACAAAAAGCCAAGAACATACAGTGGAGAAAGGAAAGCCTCTTCAGTAATTGGTGCTGGGAAAATTGACAGACCACCTGCAAAAGAATGAAACTAGACCGTTGTCTATCACCATACACCAAAATTAACTCAAAATGGATTAAGGACCTGAATATAAGACCTAAAAAACAAAATGCATAGAAGAAAACATAGAAACGAAACTCAAGGACCATGAACTTAAAGAGAATTTTATGAATTTGACCTCAAAGGCAAGGGAAATAAAGCAAAAATAAATGAATGGAACGACATCAAACTTGAAAGCTTCTGCTCAGCCAAAGAAATCCTCAACAAGGTAAAGAGACAACTACCCGAACGAGAAAATATATTTGCAAGCAATGCCTCTGATTAGGGCCTAATATCCAAAATATACAAAGAACTCATATAAGACAATAACAACAACAACAACAACAACAACAAATTCAAATAATCCAATCAAAACTGGGCAGAGGCCTTGAACGCTTCTCCCTAGAGGACATACAAATTACCTACAAACATGAAAAATGCTCAACATTGCTAGCTATTAGGGAAATAGAAATGAAAACCACAATGAGATACCATCTTACTTGTTAGAATAGCTATACTCAACAAGACAAGTATTAACAAATGTTGGAGAGGATACAGAGAAAAAGGATCCCTCATACACTGCTGGTGGGACTGCAAATTGGTACAGCCACTACGGAAAACAGCATGGAGTTTCCACAAAAAAAAAA
>NW_011889654.1:11617-14721 GCF_000151845.1 Pteropus vampyrus
CAGAAAGTAATAGTATTTGTGATAGTTTGGAACTAGACTATCTTTTTTATTTCAACCAGGGATAGATATTTATGTACAGCAGTTTACATGATGCACAGCATTCTAAGCACTTTACGTAATTTACTCAAAAATCTTGGAGTAAGTAGTGTTGTACCCGTAATTACATAAAGGAAGCTGATTCACAGTTGACTTACTCAAGGATACAGGTGCCAGAGATTCAAGCCCAGGTATGCTTGCTCCATAATCATGTCTCAATCCCTAGTGTTATATTGCCTCATATGGGTGGGGACATTTTAAAGCTACTTTGTATAGTTTGAACACATTTTGGATGTTTGGTTGCTTCCTGGATATTTTTACTTGGATGTGGCACACATCTTAAATGCAACATAGTCAAATGAGAGTTGATCACATCTCGCCCTAGCTGCCTTCAGTTTTCTGTGATAGCTATAGCTATAAAGTCTGTTTATTTGAAATAAAAACCTAACTTCTAGTATTCTCTTTCCACTAATAGAAAAAAAAAGGAGAAAGGAAGTAACAGAACAGCTTGAGAAATCAAAACTTCATTCAGATGTTGGAAGCTGGAAGGAAGAAGGAAGTTTAGCGATATTTATAGAGGAGGCACAGCATTACAGTAAAAACAAAGAAGAAAGCAATAAGAAAATTATGATGTTGACCACTTGCTTCAGGGACAGCGATTTCTTGTAATGTTTGGTTGTTGAAGTTCTGGAAAGAAGCTTTTATAATTTCCTTGCAAACTGCTTTAATAGAATTAACATTCATTCATTCATTACATATTTAACATTTATGTTTTTATTAAATATATATTAACAATTTTTTGAACTACCCATATCATGCCAGGCCATCCAGCTTATCACTAGGAAAAAACAGAGGGCAACTAAGCTGTAGAAAGTAGATGAAACAAAGAATTGTTGAGAAGGTATTAGCTCTGGATTTATTCCTAGAGGCTCACAAACAATTCTAGTCTCAGTGAACCATGATGGATAGACAAAACTTAAATGATTTACCTACTTACAGTTATTAATTGTATGTCTATTTAACTACCTGAGGAAATATTATACACTATAAATATCTTTTATCATGGATGGATATGGCTCTTAGGGTATTCATAATTATTTATGATTTTAAAGTTTATTTGAGTGTACTTAAGGTAGGACATGGAATACAGGTCTTGGATGGTACAGAACAGCGGGAAGAGATTCCTATAAGGCAATAATTATGACTAAAAGCTGAAAGTAAGATGCATTAATTTTGAAGAAATGTCATGAAATATCCCTATGAGAGGAGGAGAAGGCTTCCAGAATTGAATATTTAGTATTTCCTGGATGGGGGTGGGGGAATCACTTTTGTTACTATAATTGAACTTTTAGTCAGATTCAGCATATAGTTGCCAATTCATGTATGTCAGATATGTTTTTATTAGAAATATAGAGTAAATGATAATTCACCTTGAAATTAATTTCAAATCCAAGTTGTCTGGTTTATGGCTAAAATACCAACTGAATGAACATCCTTTTCACTTATCCTCTTCACTTCCTGAAACAATGGAGTACACAATACTCTGGATGGCCACAGCAGAAATTACACCAACTGGTCCTTCTGGGTGCAAATTCACTTACTGGAGGAAGTCTGCAAGTTTAGAGAAAATTGCTAATTTTTTATTGTCCCCATTGCCATGATAAAGTCCTGAATTTCATAATAAAATGTGTTAGTTTTTTGTGGGCTTATTGAATAACATTATTGTCTGAAGTTTTTAAGGAAGTACTACACTAAGACTCCAGCCCTAAAACCTGTGTTCCAAATCATGCAAATCCTCCTTTAAGAATATCTTGTCACCTACATTGTTTTTAATTTCAAATGGTACACACTGCTCTACTACTTTATTATCTGTCATACAAACTTATTTTCACTAGTCTCTAAAGCACCTTCTGGACTGAAAGCAATAGAGGGATACAATTTGCTACTTTTGCTAAAGTAAAATGTTAGTATTATGTTGCTGATGTTATCATAGTTAAGCAAATGGCTTCCAAATATTTCTTTCTGATCCTTATTGGAGCTTTATTGTAAAGCTGTAACTGTACTAAAAGTATTTGAATAGATGGCATCTCAGAATTCATATTTATTTTGAATTCATTTGTTCTATTTAACTATAGCCACAATATGTACCCAGTACCATACTATTTACTAATTTCAAAAATATATTTTCAAAAACACATTGCTTCAATCTCAATTTCCTTATATATTTGTCAGTGGCTATCATAACTTTTTTTCAAAAATGATGCAAATAATCTCACTTTTATAATTCACTGGTATTTGTATTATCTAGCTTCAATAGATTTAGAAGATTACTGAATACAAAATTTTTACAATGTCTTCCAGCCTTTTTGTATTCTAGTCCATCTATCTACCCCTTTGATTTCTAATAACTTTTAGCTTCTTTTCCCAAACTGATAAGATTAATTCTATTGGTATGTCTTTCACATGTTTCTTTTTTAAATACTTATTCCTTTAATACCACCTTACATTTTTATCTTCATTTGCTCAGTTCTTCTAATCTTGATTGCACTGGGGAATTATAAAAAAAAAAAAAAAAAAACAAGGCACAAATATAGTCAGGAAAATTAACTTTCATAAACATCTTGTCCAAACTGCTATGTTCTTTGGAACTATAGTGTATATATTGATTAACTAAATGTGAAGCAATCTATCGTATTTATAGATGTTCCAGCACCTGATGGTGGTCCATATATTAATTTTAGGGTCAATAAATATATCTCATTTTACTTTACTCTCCTGTATCTTTTCTCCTTTCTTTGTTAACAGTATTTAGATATTGCTTGAATAATCGTACCTCCTCCATTCTCGGTCTAACTGGTTTGTGTAGGACTGACCCAATATCTAGATGATATGGATAGACACATGACTTATCTCTGGCCAGTGAGGACACTTTATTTATCCTCTTTGCTCAATGTTCGTGTGTGATAAATGTCTCATACAAAGCCAATGAAAGTCAGGCCCAGAATTTTTACTGTTAATTATTAGGGAAGAAAATAAGGTATTTATGTTGGTTTCTTGTTTTTTTGTTT
>NW_011889654.1:14771-16269 GCF_000151845.1 Pteropus vampyrus
ATATACACACACACACAATGGAATATTACTCAGCCATAAGAAGAGATGAAGTACTGCCATTTGCAACAACATAGATGAACCTCGAGATAATCATGCTAAGTGAAATAAACCAGACCGAAAAAGTAGAAAATCATATGATATCACTTATATATGGGATATAAACCTAAAAGCAACAAATAAACAGGACAAATAGACTCAGGGAAATGGACAATGGACTAGTAGGTGGTGGTGGAGGAAGAGGAGAGAGGTATATGTGGTAAAGAATGTCAAATATAGGGAGTTTGGGAGAGGGTGAAGTGGATAAATGGGAGCAAATATATGGTAGCTGAAGGAAACTGGTTTGGGTGGTCATCATACAACAGAATATATAGACATCAAATTATACTGTACACCTGAAAATTATATAATCGTATTAACTAATGGTACCCCAATAAACGTAATAAAAATAAAAATAAATAAAAATAAAAGGCGCTGTGATTTAAAAAAAGCACCTATGCATAATTAGAGTAATCATAAAAGTGATAACATATTGGCTTTTGGAAATTATGTTTCAGAAATGATCGTCAGTTCTAAGCACATGCCTTGAAATTCTAGTATTTTTTTTAATTCCCCTGAAGTTAATGTTTCTATACTCAATTACATTTTGGAGCAATGCATACTATTCCCCTCACCATGGATTCAGATGGCACTCTATTGTACTAAAAGACTTCAGAAATTTTGTATTAAAAAACATACAAATTTTTTAGTTAGTCATTTATGAACTTATTAGATTATTATGCTTTTTATGATGCAATGCATCTCATTATTCTGCATATTCTGCTATGAACACATAATCTATCCCAAAGAGCGAGGCACTTTGGGATATTTTAGAATATCCTACTTCTCATATCACTGGTCTATTCTTCACTTTAGTTTTCTCCACAGCATTTATTACTAGCTAAATGCTATATATTTATCAGTTTAATAATTTTTATTGTCTAACTCCACTTATTGGGTGGTTAAAGTATGTGAGGACAAGGATCTTTTTTTTTCATTGCTCTATTCCTCATGGCTGGGAGAATACTTATTATGTAATAGATGCTCAATAAACATTTGTTAAGTGAATTAACAAATATTTGTTGAATAAATTGATAAATACATGAATTAATTGTAAAAAATAGTCATTGTGAGGGAAAAAAGGGTAATAAGTAGAGCCACTCTGGCATCTTCAAGGACTAGAACTGATAGAATCACAGAAAGAAAATATCAGAACAGCCATTTGGCCAGAACTGCCATCTTTCGGTAATTTGCCAAAATGACCAAGACAAAGAGAAAGAGGAAAGTCACCCGTCATTTATTCTCTAAGCCTTTTAGAAAACATGGAGTTGTTCTTTTGGCTACATACATGCGAATCTACAAGAAAGGTGATATTGTAGACATCAAGGGACTGGGCACTGTTCAAAAAAGAATGACCCACAAATGTTATCACGGCAAAACTGGAAGAGTTTACAATGTCACA
>NW_011889654.1:16319-17115 GCF_000151845.1 Pteropus vampyrus
GTGATATTGTAGACATCAAGGGACTGGGCACTGTTCAAAAAAGAATGACCCACAAATGTTATCACGGCAAAACTGGAAGAGTTTACAATGTCACACAGCATACAGTAGACGTAGTTATAAACAATTTAAAGGCAAGATTCTTGCCAAGAGAATTAAAGTATATATTGAGCATATTAAGTGCTCTAATAGCCGTGATTGCTTCCTGAAAAGTGATCAAAAAGAAGAAGGAAGCCAAATGAAAGGTACCTGGGATCAATTCAAGTGCCAGCCTGCTCCACCCTGACAAGCACATTTTGCGAGAATGAATAGAAAGGAACCTGAGTTGCTGGAGCCCATTCTCTATGAATTCATGGCATCATAGTTTTGAAAAAATAAAATAAAATAGAAGACCTCTAATTGATAGGTGTCCCTTCCCCCAAAGAAATCTTTAAAGAAAACCAACCATCCTAATTCATTGGGTGATGTCTTTATTATTACAATTTACTGTGTTTTCTTGCTGAAAGATGTGAGGTGGTTTACTGTGCAACAAAGTGTAGTCCATTGGTTAGGAAATGGCATCTGTTGAATTATATTTAAGCTCAGAGAAAGTTGATAACTGTTAATTGTGCCGTAAATGGCTGTGTTTCAAGCATGTGGAACTTGCCTTTGAAGCCTGGTACTTAGAAACAGATTGTTTAAAGTCCCCTGTTCTTTGTGAGTTACATTTGCTTCCACCTTTCATAGAACATGACTCAGAAAGTAATAGTATTTGTGATAGTTTGGAACTAGACTATCTTTTTTATTTCAACCAGGGATA
>NW_011889654.1:19700-59413 GCF_000151845.1 Pteropus vampyrus
CATACAAAGCCAATGAAAGTCAGGCCCAGAATTTTTACTGTTAATTATTAGGGAAGAAAATAAGGTATTTATGTTGGTTTCTTGTTTTTTTGTTTTGTTTTGTTTTGTTTTTTTGGCTAGGATTTTGATGTTTGTACCCTATACGTAGGTTCTTCTTGATAATAATACTAACATAAGTGAAATAACTTAGTGATGAAAATAGATCCTATATACTTTTAAATGTTGCTATACTTAACGCTTGGTGAACTCATCATGTCCTTTAGGGAAAAACAAATAAATTCTCTTTTATTTCTCCTTTATCTAAGATTTCTATCACTTCCAATCAAAGTGTCCCGCCTACTTCATGAAAAACATGTCAGAAACTTATTTTAAGTAAAATATCTGAGATAACACAATTATGTTCTATAAGCAATTTATTTATTCATTGTCATAGTGTCAGTTCCCTGAACAAAGCATAACAATGTTAACTTCAAATAAAAAATAAGGGTAGGCTACCATAAAAAGGAAGGCATTTACAAAAGTCACTGAGGTTGGTTGTGATGGACTGCTTTGCTTATGAATAGATCCACTGTATGACATTTTGGATTATAAAGAGACACGAAGACAATACGCTGTTGGTTACATTGCTTCGAGGTTTACCATGGCGATTTTGAAAGAAAAACCTGAAAAGGGTTAAAATGAAAAAGCTAGGGAAACACAATAATCTCTAAAAAGAACCTCGATAATCTCCCCTTACTGGTCTTTCTATCCTCTCCTCTTGCATGAGAACCAGAGAGAGACTTGTTTCTAACCTATAGAAATTGTCCCAGTAGATGGAATGTAACTTCAGTGATTATGTAACATATGGTTATAGCTTATAACATCATTCTTTCTAAAAGACTCTATTTCCTTTGCTGGATATAATGAAGTGAATACATGGAGTCATCCATGTGACAGGATAGTGAAGGTGACGTCTGACCAATAGTCAGCGAGGAACTGAGGCCCTCAGTCCAATATCCCACAAGTATCTGAATCCTAGCAAAATCCACATGAGCTTGGAAATGTACTCTTCGCCGGTCAAGCCTCAGATGAGAAACTAGCAGTGGCCAAACCCTCATTTCAAAGTTGTATGAGACTATGAAACAGAGAAAACAGGTGACTATTTTCTAACCTACAGAAACTTCGAGATGATATGTGTGCTTTTTAACTTAAGATTGTATTAATATTGCTATGCTGCAATAGATAGCTTATATACATGGCTTCAATAATAAGAGCAATGAATTGCTAACTTGTGACAGATCAAATTGCATACAACTTAACTTTGATATAAGAAAATATATGCTAGTCATATTCTGGAATAATTTTCATAACCTAAAAGTCTTTTTTGTAGAATTAGACATTGCTTAAATTGTTTACTTGTCTGTCTTGTTATTACATGAGGTAAGAGCTAGATTTTGTGCTTTCCATATTTAGTTTATTGATCCTTATGAAGTATAGAAATATAAAGTCTGCAGCTAACTTTCAGCTTTAACATAAAAAATGCCATCTTTTATTTCAAACTTGGAAAATAATATTTCCTGTGTATTTTTCTTCAATAACAACAGAAATGATTAATAGCAGAAAAATTAACTGCCGTAATTTAAGACAGAATTTACATCCAATTCATACCACTAAAAGCATTTCCAATTTTCTTTGTTAGTAAATATTTAAAACTGATTTACTTCTAGGCATAGTATCTCTTCAGTAACCTTTGTCTTAATTGTTCCAACATATTTCTTTCTACCAGAAAAAAAAACATACCATAAAAATGCCATTTTCTCCAGGCTAGAATTGAATGAACGCTATAATAATGAGCACTAGATTGTAAAATTTTAATTCTGTTCTATTTTTTGCCAAGTAAGCAAGACCCATTTTATTTTGTTCTATGCCCTGGAAAGTACCAGTTACATGATTGGGGCAAATTACATATTCCGTTTGGAGTCACATATAATTTTAATACAAAATGAAGCAAAAAGAAGTCAAGATCCATAAAATCCAATGGCAGAGAGGCTAGAAAGATATCAAAATTGAATAGAATGAACTGAACATAAATTCATGAGGAAAGTGGTAGAAGAACTGGACCCTGCATGTTCTATTTAACTCCTATGCAATAATGTACGCTCACCTTGATTTTAAAGGGCAAATTAAATTGAAAATTTTATATGAATTCCATAAACTTTCACATTTGGCAAGCAATGGAAGTCTTCACTTTAAAGCTTCATCTGACTTGGTCTGATCTATGGGCTTGATCTATGAGCCGACTGACTATTTATGTCTTAGAGTAAACTATCTGAAAGGTATTTTCCAGTTTTACCATTTCGAGTGTGATATAATGTTTTACCATATCCTCTTTTCTTTCTGTTGAGTATCATCCAAATCTATTGATTAATTTCAGAAGCATAGAATTATGGCCAAATAAAGGATTTCTTAAAAGGCTTTAAAAAATCTTTATCTTGATATTAATCCGTATCATCGTAATTTATTATTTTATAATAAAGAGTGCATCATTAATCCTCTTCCAATTGACTTTTTAACACTTTTAAAACATGTAGCTGCTGAGTGTCTGAAACTCAAGAATTCTACTTTTTAAAGCTAGATTTACTGCTGATAGAATGGAGAAAAAGCTTTTACAATAAAAGTGGCATTTGAAACAGGTACTGGAACTATATAGCCATAGTGATGAAGCTTAAGAGTCAAGAGATCAACTGGATTCCCACTGTCCAGAAAAAGACGGCTAACATCATGCTTGAGGAAATGGTTATATCTTTAACAGATAGGGACCTAGAATATTGGAGAGACAGATGGTATCATAATTTAAAAATGTCATCCAGGAAAGCCTTCAGCAGAGCTCTTTCACAAGGTTTATCTGAGTTGGGTTAGATACATATGTAACTGACATACTCCTGATGGCAGTGCTAACTCCTATTTTTCTCTCAAAAGCAACAGTTTGGGCGTTATTGGCCATCTTACACAAATCCCACAAATTAGACTGAAACTTAAAGTTACCTAAATTAATACTTAAAAGGAGACTAGATAATAATTCAATTAAAACCCTCAGTTTTAATAGATATCAAATTTAACTATTATTACTTCATTATCTTACTGTTTGCACTGTCCCCATCACTCCTAAATTTCACATGTAAAATAGCTGCATATTTTTAAAGATTATTAAACTTTGTTGCTTAGAGTAGTTTTAGATTTCAAGAAAAAATGAGCAAAGTATAGAATTCCCTGTGCATCATCCACCTCCAGTTTCCGCTATTATTTATGTCTTCCATTGATATGATCCATTTGGTCCAAATGATGACCCAATATTGATACATTATTAACTGAAGTCTGCAGGTTACACGAGGCTTCATATTTTGTGTTGTATGTGTTACAGAGTTTAGATGCATGTATAATGTCATATATCAACCATTACTGTAGCATACAGGGAGGGCAGTTTTGGTGACCAAATAAAATCTCCTGTTCTTCATCTATTCATCCTTCCCATCCCCTGAATCTGCCACCACTGATCATTTTACTGTCTGTATACTTTTGCCTTTTTCAGAATGTAAGTAGTTTAAATCATATAGTCAGGAGATAGTATTTTTGGACTGGCTTCTTTCCTTAACGATATATACTTTAGCTTCTCATATACCATCTGTGGCTTGATGCTTTTCATTGCTGAATCATATAATATTGTAAGGATTTAATACAAACAGCTGCATTTTAGGTTGAAGAAAATTGATCAAAATGAGTCCAAATCCCTTGTTTATAAGTAAATCTTTGCAGATAAAGTACAACCCAGGCAAGGTAACTGCTAGAGAATATATATGCAAAATACTACCACATAATTTTATCACAGATGAATAAATTAATTCATAGATATCTATTTAACATTTCAATTGATTATTTTTTTAAAATATAGAGTACAATAAATCTCTCTCAATTACATATTTTTTATCATTTTTTTCCTCTGAATAATGGCTGTACTAAAATAACGGAATTTGCAATTTTCAAATGTTAGACTCAGATTTGACATTTTACATATAGATGACACAATTATTCTACAATTTAAAATATACTATCTTGTAGTAATAATAAAAGTAAATGTTATATGTGAAACATACTTCTTTTAAATGCCATGTGGTTTAGTATATAAAAGTGCTTGTAAATAAATTTTATAAAGCTACACTGTGATTCGATCAAGCTCTATTACTTTCCTTCTACTGAAAGAAAAATCTAATTTAGTTTCACATGTTAGCATTTAATATATTCGCAAATCAGTACCAATTAAGAAAAGGTTTCTCTATGTACTACGAGGGAATTTAATGAAAATAGAAAAAAAATACAAAACAAACAAACAAACAAACAAAACAAACAAACAAAAAACCACTGACTAGAACTCCTATTATTTGTAATGTTGGAGTAATTTCATCAGGGTGATTTAATTTTACATATTTCACTGAGGAAAACTGTTTACAACAGACAGAGAGCAGAAAAGAGATACCAGCTCTTCCAGAATTCTTAAATGGATTTTAGGTAAGAAAATTAAGAAAGGATCAAATGCTTAGACATTGCTTTTTACATCCTTCCCAAACTATGCTTACTGTTGCTAAGAGTTTTGCTTCTATTTGGATCCATGTAGATTCCTCACCTTAAAGACAGAAAAATAGAAGCCCCGAAGTCAAAAACAATTCCTCAGGTTCAGAAAACTATATGAAAGGTACATCTCATTAAGGATGTCTTTGTGTGTGTTTGTTTCATTTATTGTTCTCAAAAGAGTTTATCTACTCTCTCTTAGCTATTGGCTGTCAAACTTTAAAACCATAAGAATTAGCTGAAGAACTTATTAATATTTTCAGATTTTTTGGAACATACTTAACGATTCTGACTTAGTAGTTTCATGAGACCAGACCTAGGAATATCATTTGTAAACATCACACTTTCAATAGTTAAAGAGGCAAAATTACCGATCTCTGTAGCAAGATTTTTGTAGTGTCCTAAAAATGCAAAAAAGTCGATCTTCACATACTGTCATCACTCATATTAGACAATAAATATAAATTAAAATAGAAACCAGTCTTATCAAACAAGTGATGCTCTCTGAATGTGGATTTATTTTATATTGTAGTAATAGTTTACAGATAGATTTTTTCAATCTTTAAAATCAAGACCAATAGTTCTCCCTGAAATATTGTACTTGCTCATTAAAAATCCCTCAGTCCAAACTGGTGTGGGTTATATAAGAATGATGGCAATGTTCCTCAGTGAATAGGATAATTTTAAATCTCTTGAATAATGAGATATTGACTTGAACTTCCAAAACACCATTTCTGTGGCCTTGTTATAAAATTGATTTCATTCTTTATAGTCTATAAACATGAATGTCTATATTTGAAATTATGCTTTTTCTCAGTTTTGGCATATCGGGAGGTGGACTCTAAGTCTTTTATAGTTCTTTATAAAATCAACTCTATTTTTTATTCTTCAAAAAAAAGACTCAAAAAACATATTTTTAAATATAAACTGTATAAAATTTTTGCTTTTTCATTTGTTAGAACAATTTACATTAATTAGCAGAAGGTGAATTTTTTACTTTAATAGGGAACCGATAAGATTACTTTCTTCACTCAGGGGATATGAATTTTTTTAAATGTTAACATAATTATACATATAGTATTCTTATTTTGGATTTGATATATTGTTTAAGTAATGTTAGAAATTGAAAATGACTCTATGTTTTCTAAAGGTTAGCAAAATATCTACTTGTTTAAGAGATTAATAAAATTATGTTCGGTATACTTGCCTCTTTTAATATATATAAAAATAAAAATATTGAATTGGTTTTTATAGAAAATTGATTTTAGAATATATGAATCCTTTAAAATGAACATAAGTGTGGCATTAAACCATGCAAATTTTAATAGTTTAATAATCAAAGTTGATACTTTCCATTTTAAATAAACACTAAATGTATGACTATATTGCTAGCACATTTGTTTGGAGAAGTTGTAAACAACTGTCTTTAATAAAATTTATGGTAAACTGTGTGAGATACTGCATTTCCCACTCAAAATCAATATTCACATTTATACTCTATGATCTCTTCCAGATGTATTGACCTTTCCATGATATTTCCCTCTAAAGCAGATGACAAGTGAATCCAGGATGTGTAAGTCTTAGTCCATCATCCTGAGATGGAGGGGAAATGTCAGTCTTCTAAATGCTCACTTGACCTGCAAGTGTCCCTTTATTCTAAACTAATATTACCTATTTGATTTACTATTAAAAATTGGATGTAAAAATGGATTAAATGAAAGATATGCAATGTATTTTCTGATCATGACAGTACAACTATTTTCCAAAAGACCTAAATGCGTAATTGACTGAAAACCTTTCTTCAGATATGGACATATGCTAGCAATGAGAGTGTACCTCACAGATCTCCAGCTATAGGAAGCACACTGACGAATGTCCCTGTGGCTGTCCTCTGAAATCTACCGCTGTATTTACATAAAGGTCATGCTTCCTAAGTGCTGCTTGCAGATACCAAATGAGAAAAGCAGAAATGCTAAGGCAGGTCCCTTCCTGGGAGACACATGACTTATCTGCCAGCTCATTATGAATTGAGAACTTTCTGCCCATCATGCAGAAGCTTATTTAAATGACAGCATAGTTACTTAAAAGACACAGCAGACTATGATTGCCTGAAGGGTAATAATTTGAAATTAATGCTTATTTATTGGGGGAGGAGATAATACTTGAACTCAATTCATTGAAAAAGATATCAAAGCCATCTGGAGATGATTTTGACAAAGAAGAGGTGTTTCAATAACAAAAGATAAAGAAAATGCCATTAACCATTAATTCGTTAAGAAATTTGTTTCAAGAAGAGGTGAGGAAAAGTAAATAAACAATTATTAGGGCATGAGAAGTCAAAGGCACTGAAATTACTGATATTTCTTTTTTTCTCCAAAAGGAAAACTGAAGGAATCAAATACAACATTAATAATGCATTAAAATAAAGATTCGTTACAATTTTGGAATTCTGTGTTGTGCATATGTTTCTAAAAAATGTGAATGCTGTTTACAATTCTATAAGATATTAAGGAATAATATAATTAATAATATAAATAAATACTATACAGTCTGAAGAGTTATATTCTTTCAAAACTTGAAGAGGAACTCAGTGTGCCCTAGAAAATACAGAAGTTCATTTAATGACAGATAAAGCAAATAATGTCTCGATCCTTTATTTAACGTAATTAAATGACTCAAGTTAAGACTGGTTAGAAGAGATTATGAAATAACAAAAGGAGTCTGTTTCAACTATGACAACTGCCATAGAGACCGAAGAGAATAAAGTGAATACTTATCTTAAGAATTACTTTATATCCGGTCGTTATAAAAGTAAATATCTATCTGTAGGGGCAAATTGCTTTCCTATTATGAGATTCCTCCTACTCTGAAAAATTACTTGAAGCCAGACTATCAGAAAGTGAGTTTAGTTCACAGGATTTGAGAAAAACAAAAATCAAATCTTTTTCCTACACATATAAAATATCCCAATATTATAAATTATAAACATGAAAAATAATGACAGAAATTTCTGTTCTAATCTTGACAAGCTAAATTAGTTCACTTAATGATTAGGGTGGTCTTTGTAAAATCATTGACTAATTTTACCACTTTCATTCTTTATTTATTTTTCAAAGAACCATTAGCAAAAAGGAAGTTTTTAAATATGGAAATAAGAAATAATAATTAAGTATGCAAAATGAAATTTTGGTTTTCTATCGTATTGCTACATTTGCTTTGGTAAGCCAACCTAATAATTATCTATCACCAAAAAGCTGGCAACCCAATAGGTTTTTCTCCTTTAGTTATCATTAAAGTATTTACTATGATGTTATTATATTTTAGAAAATATAATAATGGGTCTGTTGCTATATTCTAGCAACCAAGCATTAGTTGTTCAATGCTTAAATGTTTTTAATTTTATAAAAAGAACAATGGATTTTGTTCCTCTGTCTAGGTAGGACAGGTACATTGGAAAATGTTTTGCCAAATAGTAAATGGCACCTCTCAAGTCTTTTCGATAGCTTCCACAAAGCTAGTTTACTTCTAAAACTCTCATTTACATCCTGCCATGCTTTATTTTTCACTTTTATTTTCTTTCACTTTTGTGATGAAGACAATTCGACTTCTCTGGAAAATGGAGAAAGCAATTAATTGTAATCAAATAGCCAAACTTTAACATGAAGTCCAGAAAGCTTTAGTTTGGAATACATGATATCAAGACTTGGTAAGCTGCCAGGCCCAGGGCAGGCGAAACCCCAGAGTGGAGCTGTTGCAGGGTAGAGGCCAGTTGTTATCAACTGAGCCTCTCTGGTC
This sequence comes from Pteropus vampyrus, assembly GCF_000151845.1. Lineage (NCBI taxonomy): Eukaryota > Metazoa > Chordata > Mammalia > Chiroptera > Pteropodidae > Pteropus > Pteropus vampyrus. Next base: position 28,098 of record NW_011889654.1, read on the forward strand.
CCCTGGACTGGCTCAGGTGAGTTGACCTATTCATAGTCCTAGGAGGGAGGATTAGCTCTCAATAAGTCACAGCTATTGCACATATGCTTGATGCCAGCCAGGCAGTGGGCTCACCCCTCCCCCAGGCTTTTGTTGTGTCTAGCCAATACCCTCAAGATCTGTTATTTTTCCTGACTTACTCATTCCGTTGGCCAATCTATCTCAGCTTCCAACTTCATGCCCTGTCCCATTCCAACTCATGAGAATTTTCCAGCAGGCCATGTCCCTTTTCCTTTAAGTTTCTTTAACTCTCACAGGCAATTCAACATTCCTGCTCACCCATTCTTCCACCTTCTTCTCCTGACAACCACGCCTACGTTCCTCACCCCACCTGTACCACAACCCACTTTGGACCAGTTTTCCCTATCCCCCATTCTCACCCTGGACACTCTTGCTTCCCACGAATGGACTGCAGGAAGCAAGAAAGCACCCAGCTTCTGGGAACAGGCCCGCCTCAGACCCACTGCCCAGCCATAGTGGGGCAGCTTGGGACAGAATTCTGGGGACATGGAGTTTGGTGGTGTCTCATTCAGCCTGGCTAGTGGTTCAAAAAACAAGACCACACATTCTTGCTCTAGTCGTTCCGACAGGCACACTTAGTTTTGTCCCTCGGCAAAGCATGCCAGAGAGCTGAGGAGAGTACGGAAGTCCCAGTCCTTCAGCGTCCCTGAAGTGAAAAACTAGATGTTCATAAGGGCCTGGCATGGATGCTGGCGTCGGGGTCAAATAGGGACAGCAAAGGCCAGTCTCATCGGCCCTTCGTGCTGTGGGTGTTGTGAAGATTTGCCACGTCCTGGAATGTCAGGGGAACAGAGTTCAAATAAGCACTGTGTGGGTTTTGTTTGGTACTAGTCCATGTGTTTGTGTATTTGAGTGAGTGTGTGTGTGAGTGTGTGTGTGTGTGTGTGTGTGTGAGAGAGAGAGAGAGAGATGGAACCGTGTGGATATCCAGGCAGGTAAAATGTGTGAATGTTGGCATTTGTGTGCCTGTGAGAAAAGTTCTTTGGTGTCTGGGTACATTTTCAGGTGTTTAATAATGTGAGCGTTTGGTGTCTTTGTTAAAGTGTGAGTGCAAATCAGCATGTGAGCATAAATCGTCCTTTGTGTATATCAGGGTCCAGGTGAGTTTGAGTGTTTCATATATTTTTTTCCCACAGAGACTTGTAAACATTGGACTGGGGCTTGTCTGAAAGAAGGGTGTAAAATGTGAGGGAAATCCTCTCAGCCCTATTGTGAGAGTTTGCTGGATGGCAAACAATAGCTGGTCACTTTTCGGAGGGCACAATATGAGGTTTGTAGCTATCAGATCATGACATTGTGGACATCAAACCAATATAACCTTGAATTCCATCCACGCTTACATCAAGGATTTAAATTTCAAAGAGTCCAAGAACAGAATCAAAGAAATCTGCCCGAATGGACTGCTGCCTACACCACAGCCCAAGAACATTTGGTGGGAGCTTCATGTGCTACTTGCCTTCCCAGGTTAAGGGCAGAATCCACCTCAGATCTAGAGGTAAGAGCCCAGCTCCACGTTTGTGGCTCAAACAGGCCCCGTCCACCTGATTTCAAAGCTGACTGAGGGCCCCGATGGCTGAGGAGGAGGAACTGGTGGTGTCTTGTCTCACATGCTTTTCTATAGAGTAAGTACAGAAGCTTTCCTTTGCTGCCAGGCAATTTCGGGCTTCACTGTAGCCTTTCCCTGTGACATGTTGGTGAATTTCCGGTGTTTGTGGGAACACGGTTGCCCAAGATGACCTGCCTTTCTAGTGGCCAGCCTTGAAATTCAAGCAGTCACTAGCAGTCAGCTGTGCTCAGGAGGACTCTTTATCATCCATCACTATACAGTTGATCCCCTGGGCCCCTTTCGCCCTCACCCACTTCCATTCTCACCTCATACTTGACCAGCATCTGCCCTTGAACCACTTATAAAAGTTGGCCTCACAGAATCAGAGTTTCCTGGATTGCTCTTTATATATTTGGAATTGCTTAAGGAAGGAATCATAGCAGAGTTTTAGACAGAGTCAAAAGCCCTGACATGGCAGAAAAATCCAACTGTTGGCAACTGCCTGAGTCCTGTAAGCCACCATTACACCAGATATTTAGGAGACAGTGGCCTCCCAAGTACCCACTGTCCTTGACAAGAACGTTCATTTTTCCACAAAACTTCATTTTTTTTTGTGGTGAAATCTTTTAGGAAAATGTCAGCATCACAGCTTTCTTCTCATATCTCCATTCCTGGCTACTAGATTCAAAATGGACTACACACTAAAACTTCTGGCATTTGAGACGTGGACTATGCAAAGAGAGTCAAAACCCTCTGTTTTGAGTTCAATTCCTCTTCAAATCAGGGGATTCACATTTTTGACATGTTCTTATGAAATGGTCATGCACCAGATCTGCCAGTTATTTTCAACTTATTCTCACCTTACACCAATATCCTGTGCTACCATCGCTGTGACTCACCTGAAAATCATCCGGTCAAGTCCACACAGTGATCCAATTTTTCCACATTTCTGTCATAAGCAACAAGCTCAGGTGGATGTTGGCACCCCAAACCCTGCTGCGGTCTGTCATTTTGACCAAATGAAAACTAACTGAAATGCATGTCTTCAGTAACTTAGGAAAATTTCGTGTGTTAACACATGAGACAACTCCCATTTAGTATGATGCGTGCTCATCAACAGCTGCCAGGTAGTTGAAATTCACCCTGGCACTCAGCCTCTTTACACATTATTGTCTTCCTGCTGCCCCAAGTCTCTGGTCTATTGTCATGTTCTCTAAATTCTCTTGTGTTGATTTTGCTTCTGTTCATCTTGCCCTCTGTTCCAGGTCCACATGGGAGTGAAAGCAGAAACGCCTTGTTACTGTCAGTAACATAGTTCCCTTCCCTGGGTGGGCTGGGGGACCGTTCAAAAGAACGAGAGTCACAGCATGCTTATGTGACGTGTTCAACCGGGAATTGGCAGAGGCTCGAATTCCAGGAAATTGCAGCCCCGAAATCCCAGGACTGTTTGGCAACCACCCATCTTCTCATTAAGATCCGGCGGCTGCACAAGCTGCTAGGCCAAAGGAGTCAGCCTGTGGTATTTGGGCAAACAGATGGAAGATGCAGACATGACTTGAATGGAGAAAGTGTTCGATACAAGGAAGGTGAGGCCGGCCTCCCAGTAGCATCCCAATAGAGTTAAGAACAGATTTGGGCCTGAATCTGAATGATTTGACTCTCAGCTCAGTGTCTTTCACCTCGAAAGTATAGAGATTAATCTCCTGGTCAGGGTGCATTGTGGTGAATTTTGACCTCACCTTGGACTAGTTGTATACCATGGACAGGATACATTTGTTTCTGGGACTCAGTGTTCTCATCTGTAAATTAAGAATAAGGTACCTCATGGGATTTTTGAGGGTATTAAATGAGTTAATTTTCTGACAAGCATTTAGAAGATCTAGCATAGTGTTATTAGAGGTTAGTGCGGTCCCTACAAAATATGCCAAAGTGGCATATTGATATTTTGAATTAAAGTTATGTAAAAAATAGTCAGCACAAAGAAGACACTCTGATCATCTATGTTCCTCTGAAAACAGAAAAAAACTATCCCATATGAAAGGTGCCTTCCCTGCACCAGAAGTATGAGAAACATAGTTAACACCAGAGGTAGCGAATAGGGGACTGAAAAGCCTGTATAAATAAACCTTGTTTTATTTATTTCTTTTTACTGATTTACTACCCCAAGCCCAAACTCAACTTATTCCTTAATAATTAAGCAAACAAGCCCAAATTTCTTTGTCCTGTCAAATTCTCTTCAAGTTATTATTTTGTCCTCTAAATTGTACAAAAGCTGCCTGCATTGGTCTTTTCCTTAGGTCCTATATCTATGAGAACTCCTTATGCACATACATAATCAAATTTGATTTTCTTCTGTTATTTTTCATGTCAATTTAATTCTTAGAGCAGCCAGAAGAACCTATAAAGGTAGAAGAAAGATACTACCTCCCTGATAGTGTAAACATGAGGTAAGAGTTTGAAAATCGGTATCACTTTTGATGAGTCTGGGGAGTCTTGTCTAGGAAAAGATGCTACACTGGGGAAACACATGAATGTGCTGCAATTATTTTCCTTCCATCATTTTAACATCATCAGGCTAGGACTGGCGATTAGGAGCCCTCAGAAGCTCTACTCTCTGTCTAGAAGTAAATTATATTGCTCTCTGCATTTTTACCCTTGCATAATTCTATACTTTTGCCATTAAGAAAATTTAGATCCTCTAACGGTGCCTTTGGCTTTTTTTCTCCCAATAGCAGCATTCTCCTAATACCTCTTGTCACCATTTCATGCTCATTTAAAAAATGTAATGAAGAATGAGAAATTTCTGAGCATCAAGAACTCTCCATTTATTGATGCTTTTCAAAATATTATTTTCTTGTCCATAAATTTAAATATGTCTTCTTTGCTAACTCAAGAAAGCAATGTTCATAATCCTTTTGACATCCGGGAGATATTCAGCCAACATTTTAATTCAATTTTTATGTACTTAGTTTTTCATATGTTTAACTTGTAGAAGAGATTCATCCTTATTGCATTAACTTCTGGGGAAATATCAGAGGTTTTAAAAATTAATCTTGATCATAGTTTGCCTCTCCTTATATTTGCATTAATTTACGTTAATCGTTGCCTTTAAAATGACATGTAATAAACTGGAAAAGTTGGTTAATAAATTGAAAAGTGTTTCTGAAACCAGATCAGACTTGTCACCTTAATAGAGGGTATCATATTTCACATAGGAAATCTCAATTTGAATACCATTTAGTCGCCTTGATAATTATTTCCTAAGTTTTCATAATCACTCCCTTGACCCAATTATCTTATATTTGCAATGACCAGTCATTAAATCTTTAAATCTCAGAATGAAATGATTAGATTATCTTAGGCTGCTGCAAAAAGAAACCCCTATGTTACAATGGTTTAAAGAACAAAAGAAAACAAGTATGTTGTTCTCCTGTGACCTTCTGAAATGTGGGTTTCCACTTGATTGTGGCTCTTTTGCAGGCTGTTCTTCCAAGTAGTCATTCAGGACCTTTGGCCAATTTAATGCCTTATATCTTTATCTTTATGTTTCAAAACAACTTCGATCATTGCCAATTCAGTCCATGGAAAGGGAAAAAGGGCAGAAGTCTACATGCAGAGATTTTCCGAATCAAGTGAGGTGAAAGTTGCAAATTTTATATCAGCTTACATTTTCTCTTGAAAATCTAAGCAAATGTCCACACGTGGCTTGAGAAAGACAGAAGAACGCTATTCTTCATTAGGCAGCTATGTGTACATTTCACCTCTATTACTGAGGAAAAAGGAAAATGGTGTTTGTGGAGAACTAGCACATTAAAATGTAATTTGAGACACATTCTAGATTTTGATTGCTGTAGATATTTTAAAATAAGTTGATTTCTATTAAGAATATATATTATTGGGTACATGAACTAATGAAGTAATAGTACAGAAACATTTTAAAATTATATTAGAAAAATAGAATACATTCTTCTTCAAATAATAAAAGAATTAATGCTTTTTTTCCTTTGAATTTAAAACAATATCAGATGGAAATTTTGGATGTTAAATCATTTCAAATTATTTCAGCTTATCAAGTCTTGATATCACATATTCCAAACCAAAGCTTTCTGGACTTCGAGCAAAAGTTTGGCTATTTGAATATAATTAATTACTTTCTCCTCTTTTCAGAGAAGTCCAATCATCTTTATCACAAAAGTGAAAGAAAAAAAAAAGTGAAAAATAAAGCATGGCAGAGTGTAAATGAGAGTTTTAGATGTAAACTAGCTTTGTGGAAGCTATCAAAAAGGCTTGAGAGGTGCCATTTACTATTTGGCAAAACATTTTCCAATGTACTACCTAGACAGAGAAAGAAAATCCATTGTACTTTTTATAAAATTAAAAATATTCAACTACTAACGTTTGGTTGCTGGAATATAGCAACAGACCTGTTATCACATTTTCCAAAATTTAATAAATATCATGTAAATACTTTAATAATAACTAAAGGAGAAAAACCTACTGGGTTGCCAGTTAACTTTTTGGTGACAGATAATTAGGAAGTTGGCTTACCAAAGCAATAGTAGCAATACAACAGAAAACCAAATCTTCATTTTGCAAACTTAATTATTACTTCTCTGTTTCCATATTTAAAATTTTCCTTTCTGCTAATGGGTCTTTGAAAAATAAATAAAGAATGAAGTTAGTAGAATTAGCCAATGATTTTACAAAGACCACCCTAAACATTAAAGTGAATTAATTTAGCTTGTCAAGATTAGAACAGAAATTTCTGTCATTATTTTTCATGTTTATAATTTATAATATTGGGATATTTTATATGTGTAGGAAAAAGATTTGATTTTTGTCTTTTCTCAAATCCTGTAGACTAAAGTTGCTTCTTGATGGTCTGGCTTCAAGCAATTTTTCAGGGTAGGAGGACTCTCATGATGAGAAAGTAATTTGCCCCATACAGATAGATATTTATTTTTATAACAGCTGGATATACAGTAATTCTTAAGATAAATATGCACTTGATTTTTCTTGGTTTCTATGGCAGTTGTCATAGTTGAAACGGACTCATTTTGTTATTTCTTGATTTCTTCTAACTTGTATGAGTCATTTAATTAGGTTAAATAGAGGATCGAGACATTATTTGCTTTATCTTTCATTAAACAAACATCTACATTTTCCAGGGTGCACTGAGTTCCTCTTCTAACTTTTGAAAGACTATATCTTCAGACTGTATAGTATTTATTTATATTATTAATTATATCATTAATATTTTATAGAACCGTAAACAATAGTCACATTATTTATAATCATATGCACAACACAAAATTCTAAAATTGTATCAAATATTTATTTTATTGCATCATTATTGTTGTATTTGGTTCCCTCAGTTTTCCTTTTTGAGAAAAAAAAATCAGTAATTTCAGTGCCTTCGACTTTGCATGTCCTAATAATTATTAATTTTTTTCACTTCCCTTTTTTTGAAACAAATTTTTAAAGTAGATAATGGTTAATGGTATTTTCTTTATCTTTTGTTATTGAAACACCTCTTCTTTTTCAAAATTATCTCCGGATGGCTTTGATATCTTTCTCAATGAATGGAGTTCAAGTATTATCCCCTCCCCCCAATAACTAAGCATTAATTTCATGTTATTACCATTCATGAAATTAAGAAGTTTCTCTATATCTATATTATTATTATATCTTAATTTAAACCATTTTCCTCAGTTCAATTTTCACTAGAAGTAGAGGAAAAGATGGTAATCTTACTCATCATATACCATAGAGATCATTTAGTCAGTATAATCATTTAAAACTTGATTTTTCTAATATTATTACCTCAATGTCGACTTGTCTCTTAAAAAACTTACATTAGGAAGGAATTCACCCCTTCACTTTTGGATAGCTGTGAAAGCTAAAAGTAATTTCTTATGCCATTATTATGACTATATTTATTCTCTTACATTATTTTCTATTCACTGTCCTCTGAGTCTTCATCAATTTTAGCATTTGATTTCTCTTTTAAGTAGTATGACTACGTAGGAGTGGAAAAATCATTGTCCCTTTCCCTTTCTGAGTTCTTAGCTGAGACAGTAATAAAAAAAAAAACAGATTAACAAGAGAAAAACAAACACAAGTTTATTAACATATATTCTTTATTATATATGGGAGATACCTAGGAAAAATGAGCAATCAAAGAGTTGGCTTTAGAATTCAGGACTAAATATTATCATAATAGCTAAAGGTAAGGGGGCTGTATTAGCCTCTTAGGAAATGAAATGGCTCTTTGGCTAGATAAATGGGTTCTTAGAAGAGTAGATGGAAGATCTATTAGTTTGTGACAAAGTTTGTCTGGGTGTTGTGTCCGCTTCTAGTCTGTTCTCTTGTGATGAGAATCACTCTTTGCTAGTTGATGAAGCTCCTAGGGAGAGAGAATCTATGACAAATGAGTTCCTTTTGGGGGATCTGTCTTTAGGTAGATAAGCGGAGTTCGGAGAAAACCTCTCCCTGAATTTACTGTTATTAAATTGCCTACTGATCAAAGTAATCAGTATACCATATTGGCTTATTTTAGGATGGCATGACCTAAAACTCTACTGCTGTAATTTAGGGTGACATACTCTGCTACCCTTTGATTGAAATTGAACTAAACTCTTTTAGACAGATGTGACAAATAATGCTTTCCTTTGTATTATTAGAAGGTATCTTGACAAGGATTGGGCTTAGTGGGAAAGAGAACTCTGTATATCTTGTGGTGTCTGCCACTAATGTAGAAGAAAAGAGTGCTAGCAACCATGTAGCTGCTGATCTGATGGGAATATTAACTGGAGTATCTCATACTAGTTTAAAATATCCTATAACATATGGCATTCTTCTACATTGTAATCATATTTAAAAAATGGTATAGTAAAACCCTCAAGGTTTTCTTATTCATTTTTGTCTCCACATAAATTAATATGTATTAAATCTATTGAATTTATCTTCATTTTATATCAATGTATATATTAATACTTATAACAATTTATTTTAATGTTCTATATTAATATTTTTCTGTATCTTCATCTTTATTTTCCCCAGAACTCTTTTTGTAAATGATCATGAATACTTTGAATTTAATTTATTTATTTCAACATATTAATACTACTTTTTGCTGTAAGGTACTAGCTAACCCTCTGGGATGTAGTATATTGTTAATGGGTGTGTGACTGCTAGACTTTCCCTGAATCGTAAATCTAAGGATAATAACAATTTACCTAATGCACACTTGTATCCTTATATGTGCCCCATTATGCAAGTAGAGAGGAGAAAGAGTAGCAAATTCATGAATTATTCTCTCAAGAATTTGTGAAGCCTAAATTCTAAATATTAGTCGGTTTAAGGCCTGATTCTTGAATATTGTTACTAACATTTCATGACTAACTCTGACTCTTCAGTGCGAAATACAGGCTCATGTATTTCTAACCCAGTTTTATTTATTAATATGACTGATAAAGGCCTATAATCTTTTCCTAGTCCTTTAGCTATGCAAATAGGATCATTATATAAATTAAGGTTAATTGATTGTTTAAGGGTTCATCTTTATTCAGAATTAGCTGCACTATGGTTTCGAGCTGTAGCACATATCATATTAATGAGGATAATAAACCGTATAAATTGAATTCATTAAAGAAAACTTTCGTTGTGATTTCCATTCTAAGAAGGTATTAATGAAGTCATTTGCAAAGTAAGTTTTACATTATGTTGTAACTGAATATAATATTTAAATGAAAATAATAAAATAGAAAAAGTTTAGAATTCATCTCCAAAATTTGACATCGACAGCATTAAAACCTTTTAATATTTTAGCATGGAACATCTTAAACATAAATAAAATTACAGAGACTGTTACAATGAACCTCCACGTATCAACTACCAAGCTTTAACATTATCGAGTCCTGGGAAATCTTTTTTTCTATACTTCCCATTGCTCCATCATTGCATTCTTTTGAAGCATGCAAAGACATAATATTTCACCTGTAAATATTTTAATATGTATGTCTTAAATATAAGGACTGCAAAAATTTAATCACAATACATTCCTTACTTCCCCCCAAATTAACAAAAAGTCTGTCATATCAACAAATAACCTGTCACTATTTATATAAAATTTTATTCACAATAGTATCCAAATAAGGTCCATCCATTTATCGCAATAGGTTTAGAAGTCTTTTATGTCTTTTTAACCTATAGGCTTCAGCGCTGTCACTTCTTTTTCTTCACCTTGTTCAAAACACTAGATTTCTGAAGTCTGGATACTGATGACTATATGTTCAGTGGCTTATTTCACTTTCCTGTCTCCTCTATTTCCTATAATTCAGTAGTTAGATCTACAGTCCTGATTAGATCCAGTTCTTTGTTGTTGTTTTTAGAAATAATAAATCATAAGTGATATAGTATTCCCCTTATCTTCAGGATATATACTTTCCAAGACCCTCGGTAGTTGCTTGAAACCTCAGATAATGCTTAACGCTATATGTACTATGTCTTTTCCTATACATATATACCTATGATTAAGTGTAACTGATAAATTAGCACAGTCAGGGAGTAATAAGAATAGCTAACAATAAAATAGAACATTTCTAACAATATAATAACAGTTATGTGAAAATACTTATTTCAGGGGATCTCTTACTGATGACTTCATATAGCCTCAGTGTTTTCTGATGCAACACGTTGCTGTCCATTGGAACACATATTCTTTTCATGCCTTCTGACCACAAATTTAATGTCTTTCCCATCTTAACTAAACAGGTGTCATGCACTGTGACCATAACATTCAATGTGAGGGGCAACACAGCAAATCTAGCCCAAATTTCGATCTCCTTCTTCACAATTTTATGGATAGAAGATTTGTTCTTACTGTAGATTTTAGCATACAGTTTGTTTTCTTTCATTATATAGTAGGGGCCTTCTACTTTTTTGCTTAAAGAGAGCACTTTATGGCTTCTCTTTGGCATATCCGAATTGCTTGCATCACTACAATTGCACTTTGGGGCCATCATTAAGTAAAAAAGTGTACTTAAGCACAAGCCCCTCGATACCAGGGAGGTTGATCTGAAAACCCACAGGGCTGTTACGTGACTAATGGACAGGGAGTGTATACAGTGTGGGGACACTAGACAAATGGTTGATACAGATCCTGGGTAAGATGGAGGGAGAGAGATTTCATCATGCTTTTCAGAATAATGTGCAATTTGAAACTTATAAAGTGACGAATAAATTTTTTATGCCTGAAATTTTCCACATCATGTTTTTAGATGACAATAACTAAAATCATTTAAAGTAAACCTAACATGAAGGGGAACTACTTTATGTACTATTTCTTTAAGGAGGCACACCAAATCCCTTTAACTCTACTTTGTGATAGTAGCATCTACTGATAGTCATTTCCTCCCTATTAATTTCTTTCAGTTCTTCTGTGTTTATTAGCTAAAATATTTCTATAAGGAGTAACCTATCCATATCAAATAATTGGTAATCTGGAGGTCCTGCTCCCATAGTAGGGACAAGGGAAAAGTATGTTTCTTTTCTTTACGTCAGTGGACTTCAAAATAATAAGTTGATTCACTTTCATATACAAATGTGACTACTGAGATAAATAGATTTGGGTTTATGAGGGTCTCGATTCTGTTGAAAGTACTCAACTCTGCAGTTGTAGTTTAAAGGGAGAAAGAGACAATAATGCTAGCAAAAAGGTGGGCTGTACTCCAGTAAGTAAACAAAGGGATGTGACTCTGTTCCAATAAAATTTTACTTACTAAAACAAGCGTGGGCCAGACTTGACCAAGGGACTGTACTTTGCTGACACTTGTTCTAATCTTTACTTTTACTTTATGTAATATGCTTCACATCCTTTTTTATTTTATTTTTGCTATTGTTTGTATATTTTCTACTGTGAGCAATGCTTCCGCTTCATCTCTACCTTTCCCGCACATCTAATTTGCAGTAACATTGTTTTCTGAATGTTAATTTTGATAATGTAATCAGTCATATAATTATTTGTATCTTATCTCAGAGCAGGCCTATAGGTTCAGCATTTCTTCTGTTCATACACATTACTTAGAGTTATCTGAGGTCCTTGTAATTGAACCTAAATTTGCCTAGATATTTTATATGAGCTTTTCCTGTATTTTTTTCCTTGACTTTATTTACTCTATTTTCTTCTTCTATGAAGCATTGCTACTAAAACTGTAACTACAAACTGGTTTTTCTTTTTAAATGGCTGTTGGACTTATTTCACATTTTCAAAGTCCGATAGTTATTTAACATACTTCCATATTGGCTATTCTGAGTCATTTTCTCCTTATATATGATAACCATTCATGCATTATTTCAGGAAAGTTTTCTTGAATTTTATATTATATATTTTTTTTGTTTTCTTAGTAATTTTTTTTTTTATCTTAGGAGACACTTATTATATAAGTGAAGAATCTTCATTCCTTTAAATTACTTTTTCTCTAATTTAACATCTTAATTCATTGTATTTAGATTTAACATTTTTTATTTATGATTTTTTTCTAATTCCGGTGTGTGTTTTTTATAGCTTCTCTTTTTTTAATTAATGAGCTTTTTTCAAAATACGAAAGTATAATTTTAATTTAGTAAATTTTTCATTTAGTGCAGCTGGACAACTGTGAGGTTCACTGGTTCTCATGACCAACAGAAATCCTTATTCTTCCCTGAACATTCTTAAAAGTAGTTATTATCTCTACATTATCAGATATTGCAGAGATTTTGTTTATGTCAGTTGTTTTCCATAGCTACTCACATTCTGTGATTTGGAAGTTAGGTTACTGCTTTACTTAATTGTAGCTATTATCTTTGGGGTTTTGTTTTGATGCTATGTTTTCCTATTTAAAATAGTTTGTAAGTGAGGAGGAGACATAGAACCAGGAAATTTCCACAGAAATAACTATACAGGTTAATAAATTAGCCCACTAAAGATGCATAAATATTGATAAAAGACAAAAGATACCTGAGCAGTAATTAAGGACTTTATTCCAACAAAAAATTCTAGTAGGTTTCTCGGCATACTAATCAGCATAGCGATGCAGCTTTCCCTAAGCCCCAAAGTTCACAGGGAAATTGTAGGGCCAGAAAAAATCCTGCTCATGAGTGAAGTACAGCAAAAAAGAATGCTAAACTTTGAGATTCTGCCACTGCGATAGCAAGCAATAGTAAGTCTTTGTCAAATGGGAGATCCCGTAAATACCTATGTGGTACATTCCTACAAATATTATTTCACTTTTCAGAATTGCCAGGTGCATAGACTGTTCTGCGTCCCAGGTAAAAAAAAATGGTCCAGGCATTGTCCCTTTGGCACATTAAGGAAGATACATAGGACTACAAAAGTTCCAAGTTTTACTTTCTCCCAATACTTGGTTATCCAAATCTCAGTCTGTTAGTAATAACGAAAGATTCTGGTGATTCAAATATTACATTGTCACCTTAATTATCTCAAATTCCTCAATGCATACTTTAACCTTAAGATATTTGAAATACTTGTTGAATCCGTGGAATTGTTTCACAGTCAGTGAATTTGAGAGAATGGGAATTATGCAGCACTCTGATTTTCAAGCTGTGTTTGCTGTTACCAAGTTTAAGATTAAAGATTCACTCGACTGTATTGTTTTTAATCCATGGCTTCTAGATACAATTTTTTTCTTCCTTAACTATAGGTGTTTATCTTTTAAACTCCGTTAGTGATATTTGGAAGTAGTGGGCAATATAATAAATATATGATGAACTGAATAAATGAATTATGAATAAAATAATCCAAGTTAACCGCACTTTTAAATTTTCCAAGAATTGATAAATAAAGATAGAATGGCTAAGTAATTTTGGACAACTAGTCCATTAGACTACTGCTAAAATAAAAGTAGTAAAATAAAGAGAAAGTGTATTCCAATAAGTCGCAAATACTATATCTCTCTTGTGTTGTTGTTGTCGTTGCTGTTGTTATTTTCTATTCAACAACCTCTAGCTTAGCAAAGCACTGACTATCGCTTCAGAACATATAGAAGAGCTGGTGTAGAAAAGGGAACAACTAACAAGTGAGTGATCAGGAAGGCTTTTCAAATGGGCTGACCTTGAGCTGTATCCTGAAGAAGGAATAGAAAAGCTTTGAAAGGACAGTTGCAAACACAGTAAGCATATACTAGAAATGATAAAGTATTAAATTAGAGGTTTACATGAAAGTACCAAGATACAATAAACTTAAAATTACAAAGAACTTTACAAGAAACAGATACAGATCATCGAAGGTATTTAAAATCAGAACAAACAGCACAATTAGTCACTCTAACCCTGTATTCCCAAGGAGAATACAAAAGGTCAAGTGATTGACTTTAGAAGTAATTTTGTGTAAAATATTCTTTTGGGGAAAACAAGTTGTAAAGTATTTGCATTCTATTTCTCATCCCATCAGAAAAGGGGGTTGTGAGGATACATACTTTCTTCTCAATTGTAATCTTGGCAACAGGAATATGACCACTGCTCCCTATGATTCTGAGAGCACAGTGAATTCATGTCTGAGACCTGTTAGGTAATCCAGAGCATAAAGTATAGAGCTGAAAAGCTGTTCTGATGGTTGGAGCAGAGGGGCATCAAGGCTACTTTAAAAGAAGCAGGCACTCATAGAATTATGCAGGCAAAGAACCTGTGAATGTTATCCAAGGTCCAGATTTGAGACACATGTGAATGCTAGGTTTTTGTGGATCCTTTTTAGCAGGATCACCTGGAGGAGTGATGAAAATGCAAACAGCAAAAGCTGGAAGCGAATTGCTGAATTTCTCCTGAAGTGATAAGATGAAATTGAATGAAATGTGCTGCCCAAATCGAGTTGCTGCAGGAGAGCACTCCAGTGCCGAAAATGTCCCATGGACAATGTCTCTTTTGAACACAGGTCTGACTCAGAGCATGTTCAACCATTCACAATAGTAATATTTAATTTGGAACTTTCCTCCCTACCTTACCAATCTTTTCTCATCAGTCTCCAACTGCAGATGATGGCAACCTGAATGTTAAAAAAGCAGCTTCTAGTAAACTGACAAAGAGGTGAGGAATAGAGAAAAAGGAATCCTTTTACATCCTCTTCTCTAAAGGCAGTAGATTTTCCAAGAACACATCTTAGCTGGGAAAAGAGAAAAAATGTACCATGAAATGAATTTTGAAATATTGACTGATATATTGAATTAGAGAATCTTTTATTTTTAAAACTTACCATGATCATAGTAATTTCGATTAACTACAACCACGTTTATAAGAACTCATGAGGATTCTTCAGCTTTCACTCAATAGAAGAAGAAATAATAATCTCAAATCAGTAGACTGCAGGAGATTGTAGAAAAAAAATAGACTATGGTTATATGTCGTAAGTCCATATTAAGCATACTGCTATTTCATTGTGGCTGGAAAGCAGAATACAGTTGAAACATTTGTAATGAATTTAAACTCCATGAGGGCAAAGTTTTTGTCTATGTGTCTTTATATAGCGCTATAGCTGAAAATTCACAGCACGTGAATATACTCAACAAAGGCTTGTCCAGTGAAGTAGTGAGTCTGGAAAGTTAAGGCCAGATTATGAAGGGATTTGAACACCAGTATGCAAATATGCAACATATTTTCCACCAATAGTTCCTATACCATAGCAGACTTGTCACTCTTTCATTGTCATAATTTAGGTAGCCATTAAAGCTGATGGGGCCAGTACAATAACTTAACTATGGGAATGTGTCTAGGAGCTGCCTCCCAGTGCTTGATATTACAGGGACTCTGAAGAGTTTTGGAGGAATTCTCTCCCTCCACATTCATAGCTGGAAAGTAAAGATTGATTCTCAGTTCTTCACTACAAACTCTCTGTTTCCAGATTCCCAGTTTTCACTTCTCTTCTGCTGGTCCCATTTTTTCAAGTATCCATAATTTTGTCTTTGGCTCTCATGATTTTTTGACCCCCATTAGATTTGATTAAATAATTATCTTCATTTTATGAATTTAACAGAAATATAAATGAATTCATGTTTTGAATATGTTATTTCAAAATTATGAATCCTCTTTTGTTCCTGTCTTTAATCTTGGACTCTCCAGACTAACTCAACTTCTCCTGGCTTCAGTACAGAATACAAGGCCAGATTATGAAGGGATTTGAACACCAGGCTAAGAACCTTGTATCAATAAAACTGCCACAAAATCATCCACATCCTCATATTTGATGTAGAACAAAAGCAACAGTATGCATCTTTATAGCTTAGTTTGATTTATTGAGTGCTACAATTGAAGTGCAGGTTTTCTTTTATGGTACAATGATAATTATTGTCAAATATGGAAGAAAAAACCCGTAGCTCTGTGTAAATATGTTACTGTGTTTTGCTTCAATAGCTAGCCTTTCAATCAGAGATAAAAGACAGCACAATTAAGACATATCTTAAACTGATGATAGAACAACTCCAATGCTATTGATTTCATTTTGTGGTTTGGCTTTAGGGTACAACTTGTAATGCATTTCATTTTCTTGCCTTTTCTAGTTCCAAGCAGAAGGTCTGTGACAAATAATGCTAATGACTCTTTACTCATGATTCACTGACTTACAAAAGCTTTGTTCATTTAACTTGAATAACAGCATTGTAGAATGTTATGTTATTTTTTCAGTCCTAATGTCCCAGGTATGTTCAAGGCCTTCTATTTCTACGTAAACATATGGCCACAGTTTTAAAAACTCTATTCAAACATTATCACTTTAAAACTCAGAGATTACTTTATGACAACTGATACCATAATGTTTGTGATATTTTTGTTTCAAACACTCTAGTCATCTTATATACCCAGTTGAAAAAATTACATTTAATGCAACAAATTTATCTGTCCAAGAAAATGATCCCATTGTGAAAAAGAGCTTTTTTGAAAACTTAATTTTAAAATGGCTATGGAATTTTATTAATATATTTATGAATCCCAATACATTAAGGCCATATTCTCACCAAAATTGATTTTCTGAATATGTAACAGTGATGTGTGATTTACCTTTTTAATTTATGGATTATAATATATATTTCTTCAAATGTAATATGAAGAAAAATCATGTTTTGTGAGGAAAACTTTTTATATGGCTTCCACGTACAATTAAATTTAAAATATTTTAGAGTCAAGGAATAAATAAATTGGTTCTCCTTAACTTATTCTAAGAGTAAGCAATAAGGCCAAAACTTAGGAGTTATTTATTTTTTTTTATTCTTCAGAATATCTGTTTAATTAATAAAGTTAACAATTTAAAATTTTCTTAGCCATTTTAGTCTGAATTTTAATTTGGGATTCAATATAGAGTTTTTTCTCTGGTTTACAGATATTTTTGCAGCCTTCTATTCTGTTTCTGAGACCAGCAGCATTTGATTGATAATAAAGCCCTAGAACAGTGCAATCAGAAACTCCCATTGTTAAAGGATTTAAAAATTTTTTTTAATTATGCTTGACATAAAACATATGTTAGTTTCAGGTCATTACATCCTGATTAGACATTTACATAATGTATGAAGCGATCACCCCAATAAATCTAATACCCCTCATACACATATGAGGATGCCAGACATGACTAGCCCAAGTTCTTGCTGTTATCGAAGGCCTGGCTAATCCAAAGCCTGACTGGCCCAAGGTCTGGCTGGTCCAAGGTCTGGCTGTGATCCAGGCCCACGTCTAGGGATAGACCCCAGACTTAGAAAATATGTAAACATAATTCAGCTTATTGTATCACACATGTGTGTCTGAAAGCCACTTTCGTACTCTGCTATGTGAGGAGACATACAGTTCCCTGGAGAGAAGAAAGAAGTGGAGGAAGAAGGAGAGAATAGAAGAGGAGCACAAGAAAGGGGAGCAGGAGAAGTGTGTGCAAGACTACACGCCCCGTGCAATAGGCTGCACTCCACAATAGAACTGCACTTCCCAACAGAAGTGTGCTCTGCACAATAAAGTTGGTGCCTGCAGTTTCATCTTTATGTCTGCATCTTGTGTATTCTTCAAACTGGGCCTCATACCATCGAAACTTCCCTTCCGGGTCAGAAGTATCCCTGATCATGACAACATACATAATTATTACAATACTCTTGACTATATTCTCTTTGCTATCCTTTACATCTCCATGACTATTTTGTAACTACCAATTTGTACTTCTTGGTCACTTCTCTCCATACACCTGTCCCCCTGACACCTCCTCCTATTTGGCAACCAGCAAAATGTTTTTTGTATCTATGAGTCTGTTTCTGTTACATGTGTTAATTATTTATTTATTTTTTTAGATTTCACATATAAGTGAAATCATATGGTATTTGTCTTTCCTGTAGGAGCTATTTTACTCAGCATAATACCTTCTAGGTCCATCAATTTCAATAGAGGCAAACTATACCTTATTAAATATGGGGGAAAGAATCACATAGGAGGAATGTGAATAGGATAAACCTTCAGAAGTTTCATTTTCTCAGCTTCAGTGGGGTTCTCGATTCTGTTTTGTGTGCCATTTTCTAAGTCACTCTGCACATAAAACTGTGCACAGTAGAGCTGAAACTTGTTAAATTAGATACATTACAGAAATAGGAACATTCCCATAAATGGAAAACTGAAGCCATTTTTTGGATAGCATACACATAAAATTAATTTTAGCCATTAAAAATATGGAGGAAAATTATCAGAATTTAATAATAAATACATTAAGTGTTAATATTGTCTATGAGAGTGATAATTGACCCTTCAAAGTCTATCGTTCTATAATCAAGGTCAGGTCTTCACTATAAAGGAAGACAACACTAATCTTTTTAATATTTTGCTACAGATTTAGTACAGCTGTTAATTCATTTCATTTCATTTATTTTTTTTACCTCATAACAAATGGAAAGTGAACATTCTTTTCTCTCAGTGACATAGTCTATTTGACCAGCCTTATCAAGCTGCTGAAGTTCTGGGTTGAATATGCTAACAAAATATTAAAAAGCTTCCCATTAATGAGACAAAAAATAAATTTAAACATTATGTTTATATAATAGAAAGAAATATTGGAGAAAGAATCACATAGAAGGAATATAAATAGAACGAACATTCAGAAGTTTTATTTACTCACGCTCAGTGGGGTTCTCAATCCTGTTTAGCTTGGCATTTCCTAAGTCAATGTGTTTCTCAGTTTCCACATAGATTATTTCCCTTTAATCTCAAGGAATAACTACACCTTGCTGTTTCAGCTTGCACTATTACCACTAAAGTGTCCTTCCTTTTTGTTTTGGGATAAACTCCTATTTTACAAGGCTAAGTTCAAAAGTCATCTCATTTTTGAAACTCGTCTTAATCATCCATTATTCCTGTATCATGAGAAACACATACTTCTGGCCTGTGAGTTCTCAAAGGCAAGGATATAATATTATCCAATTTCATATTGCTCAGTTTCCATCTCAGGAGCACAGGTACCATGTGGGTGATCTCAGAGAAGATACAATTTGAAATGAATCCTAAAGGAGAGAAGAGTATAGATAACAATATGGAGATGGAGAATATCTATTTCAGGGAAAATAGTGAACCCTCTTTGAATTGTACAATAGACAATGTACCTAGTAAATTATGTTTGATGCTGAGAGGGATCAGAATTTGGCATCCCAAAATATGCTTTTTGGGTTATTGGTTATTTTTAGCTGTTTTTTTTTTTAATAAAGATTCAGGAAAAACTTCTGAAGTTTTCCAATAACTGCCTAAAAGACGTTAAAGAGTACCTGCTCCATAAAGGGTCCTGTTATCATAGATACCTATAGTTTCATATGAACTAGTTATGATAGACAGGGAGAAAACAGAAAGGCCCATTCGATCTAAGTCTTCTCTGTATCCCATTGTTAAAGACGGCCCAACAAACATTTGTTTTACAACATATGATTTTCTATCTCCATGTGCATTGCTGTCCTGCCCTTTGAACCCCCAAATCACAACCTCTCACTTCTATTTAGCTCCAGATATCCTGTAAGACTTAACTGCATAATCTGTCATCTGCTCTCACCTTCTTATGGAACACTGATATTTACATGCATAATAAATGAGGTCATTTTTGTCCTGTTTATTTCTCATATTAATTTGAGTTTTAGTTCTTCCAGAAGAACTTAGAAGGTAGAAGGAAAATTAATTTTTCCACTCTGCTGTGCATGCTCTGAGGTTTTCTATCAATGAAACGTGGTCATGTTATCTATTGTTCTATTGAACTTTACCCTTTTTACATTTATTATTTATATACAAAATCATATTGTACTTAATATTAGTGCCTGTTATGTATGACTTCGGCTACAATTTTTGTAATTCTGACTTGCACTAGTAGAATCATAATTTTATACTTCTCAGTGATTATGAATTGCATTACACTCACAAAGACATTTAGGAATTAAACATATGATGTGCTAATAAAATGCTAGACATATGGCCAAATAACAAAAGTACTGCCTTCTAAGATAGAAATGGTAAAAATACATAGAATTTAGGATAGTGGTATTGTGCTGTTTTTGATCCTGAGATCAGATATTACTTATTATTCTTGGTTATATTACATCGATTGGTAAAGCTTTATGGGTCCTCTTCCAAATATTATCACTCTTTAAGTAATGCTAGTGTTCTAACTTACAATTATGTAAAATCAAGATAATCTATATAAGAGACATGAAAACTTGAGCTTTATTTTATTTATTTATGCAGGAAAGACCTATATCTTATTTTTAGGACAATATCCTAAGTTGTATAAATGGACACAGTAAGAGATTTACAAGAACAAAGTAAATCAAGCAATTATTATATGTGTCTGTGTGTGTGCATACAAATATATAACCTTTTTGCAGAATAATACTTTTTGAGTTATCATTTTACTTGAAACAACCATTCTCCATTTCTTTTTGAAACACATGTAATATGAATCTGTTTTCTGTAACAGAGCTCTTGAATCATTATTTTATGCTTCAAAGATCATGTCAAAACTATATAATAAATGAATATATGGAGTACTTTATAAGCATAAACATTTTTCTTAGTTACACAAGGGGATAAGTAAGATGATATCATTGTCTTCAAAGAGTTTAGATTCTGGTGGAGAAGCTATGATGCTGAAGCATACAAATAGTAGTAACACCAAAATAGCATGTGGCTAATTGCTTTCAGAGAAACATAGACATGCATGGTTTGAGTGTAAAGAAAATAAATGCTGTGGTGAACTACATAGTCTCTTGATTGAGGAAGGAAGTGGAAACTTTATTTGAAGCAAGAACTGGTTTTGTCTGATGCAATTGATTCTGATTAGGATAGGTGGAAGAGGAATGAGAAAGAATTGAGACAGAAAGGCATCAAAGAAGAAAAAGCATCTCTCCAGTTTCCCTAACCCATAGAGAGACAAAACTAATTGGTACATACCCAAACACACCATAAGAAGATCTAAAAGCAACAGACTTATAATAGTACTGCATGCTCTTCATATTGAAAGGGAATTTGAAAGTGAGGTCAGGAAAAATGCATTGACCATGTAACAATGGGAGTTTCCCATTCAAGGTAACATATCCTAAAGCAGGGGAGCTGATGAAGCTAATCAGCTTGTAACCCTGAGAGGCAGTTCAGCTCCATTGACCCAGCTCTGATCCAATGAACTACTTGTTTATCTGTCAAAAGAGAAGAATTCATGAGCCTCCAGGACCATTTAGTCCTGTGTCTCTGAGAGACTGGCAGGAGAAAAGACTAAAAGTCTGAGTTTGGAGAAACCCTCCATTTAGGGAATGAGAGAAAGAAATAGCCACTGAAGAGCCATGGAAAAGATCAGTTAACTGTGTATAATGGTGGCCTGCTAGCCAAACGAGAAGAGTAATTTCAAGAGATGTAGAGGATGGTGAAAACATCAAACATTACTGAATTTCAAGAAAATGAATGACTAAATAAAATATGTTTAATGACAGTCAGTTCGACCACACAATAACTCCATTTAATGGCAAATAGTGACAACTTTTCTGTAGAAGAAACAGAAATTACAATAGGAAAAGGATTTCTTGATTTTATCTACAGAAGACACAATTAACAATTTAGTGTATTCTTAAATTTTGATTTCTTGATTTTTTAAAAATTTTTCTATTTTCGAGACCTGCATTTCAGCTGAATTTACATATTATATGAATCCAAAGCACAAACCGAGTATTTTGTTTCAGAAATAAAAAACATAAATTTAGTTTGACATTTGTTTCTACCTGATTTATTTTTTAATTGATTAATTTATTTTTAATGGTGCTATTGATTAATAAAATCCAAAGTTTCATCTGTACCCTTTCACAGTAAGGTGTGTGTGTGTGTGTGTGTGTGTGTGTGTGTGTGTGTGTGTGTACTTTTTTTTACACTGTGTATTCACCTGCTATAGTTAGATTTCTCTCTGTCACCACATAGTTGATCCAATTTACCTCGAATACCTATCCCCTTTCAACACTCACTACCCTCTGGTAACCAGAAGTCTATAGTCCATGTCCATGTGTCTCTATTTCTTTGTACTGTTTATTTATGCTTTTAGGTTTATATCCCACATATAATTGATATCATGATCTGCATGCCAATGGTCACATAGGGGCGCAGGGCCAGCTCCTGCTTGTTGGCCTGCCCAGGTTGAGGGCAGAATCCACAAGAGAACTAGAGCCTCCTGTGTCCAATGGAAGGGAGCCTGGCGTGGCCTTCCGGGCCCAGGAGGCCCAGTCAGCCGTTGGTCAAAGCCTGGTCCAGGGCCCTGATGGCTGAGGAGGGGGCATGGCTGTGGCTCGTCTCACGTGCTTTTCTAAAGAGTGCGGACAGAACCTTTTATTTGCTCAGAGGTGACCTCGAACTTCATCCTCATCTTTCCATCATAATGCTTTGGTAAATTTCAGGTGCTTGTGGGGACACGGTTGTCTGAGTTGCCTGGCACTTCTAGTGGCCGGTCTTGAAATTCGAGCATTCCTGATGCATCAGGTGTGCTCAGTAAGACTCGATATCAGCCACTGTCACACAATCTATCTCCTAGGCCCCTTTCGCCTCCTACATCAATATTCTCATTGAATCCTTGACTAGCGTTTGCCCTTGAACTACTTACGAAGCTTTGCCTTGCAGAATCAGAGCATCCTGGGTTATTTCTTACGGATTCAGGATTGTTTCAGGGAGGTATCAGAGCAGAGTTACTGAGAAAGTAAAATACCCAACTGTTGGCAAGAGCCTCGTTCACAGGAGCTATATTTTTACCTGACTCCCAGGAGACGGGCGCCTCCCTAGTACCATTTGTCTGTGACAAGAATGTTCATTCCTCCACAATGCTGCCTTTTTTTGGTTAACTATTGAGAAATGGAGCCTGGAGTCAGCTAACAGCTTACTTTTTGTGTCTCCATGCGGGCTACCCGATCCCAAAAATATGAGGCTGTAACACCTCTGGCCTTTGAGAAGCCACCTTCTCACTGAAAGTCAAACTCGTCCCTATCGAGTTCATCTTCAATTCTAATCAGGGGATTCATGTGTTCCACATGCTCCCATGAAACAGTCATGCACCCGGTCTGCCAGTCATTTTCAGCTTCCTCTCACCTTACACCTGTGTCCTTGACTATCTACCATCCCTGTGACTCAACGGAAAACCATCTTCTCAATTCCACACAGCAATCTAGTTTATCCATGTTTCTGTCGTCACCAGAAAGCTCGACTCGGAGTTGGTGCCCCAAAACCAGCTGTAGTCTGTCATTTGTTGCATATGATGTTGCAGCTGTAGTCTGTCATTTGTTGCATATGATTACGTGGCTTTAGAACCTCAGAAAAATTTCAGGTGTGCTAGCTCATTAGCCAACATCCATTGAGTCCATTGCTTGCTCCACACCAGCTGCCTGGCGGTTGACCGTCACCCTGGTGCTGAACCTCTTTACAAATGTTGCTGTCCTCCCACCACCCTGAGGCTCTGGTCATTCCTGGTCAGTTGTCTGAGCTAAAGAATTCGATTTTGCTAGTTTGCTCCTTAAATCGTGCCCTTTGTCCCAGGTCCACATGGGACTGAAACTGGAAAATCCATGTTTCTTTCAGTGATAACTTCCCTTCACTTAGTGGGCTGTGGTCCACTCAAAAGGGCCGGGGTCACAGCATGTTAATTTGAGGTGTTCAGCTAGTGAGTGGCAGTCCCTGGAAAACACAGCACTGAAATTCCTAGGGCTGTTCGGCCATCATCCTTTTTTTGGATTAAGCAGTAGCGGCTGCACTTGCCACTCGGCTGAAGGAGTCAGCCTGCGGAATTTCGGCCGACAGATTGCAGTGCAGATATGGCTTGAGTGGAGAAAGAGTTCAATGCAAAGCAGGTGGGGTGGTCTCCTAATAGGCCAGCAGCTAATGCTGGCCTTCTAGCAGGCTCCAGGCAAAAGTCCTGAACCTTGGCTCTCATGCGGTCTCCAGGATCTCTGTGGCCAATGGAGAGTGCACATACTGTTCCTCCGGTCTGTTTGACATGAAGCTGGGAAAGAGGTGATGCTACTCAGTAGTGGGGGGCCACAGCCCCATGTGGTATTGTTAGAGTGTAGGCAGGAATACTGAGCACTCAAATGAAGTTCAGGACACACAAATGCAAACATGGCTATTGAATTCAGCCCTTTTCTCATGGCTCTATCATGGTGCTTATCACTGGCTTACTGGCTTTAATGCCAACAGGGATGATGAAACCATTTCTCAGGGAAGACCCAAGTCAAGAGCTGCCCGGGTGCCTCTTTCAAGCTGGAGGCTAGGCCTGAAAAGTTTCCCACACTGGAGGGTCTGGGAGTGACTACACTGCCCCTTTCTGAACAATGAGCTGCTAGCAAGACACTGTTGAAATGGAGGTCTAGCTGGCCATTTGTGTTCCCCTCATCTCCCTGCCCTGACTGTCTTGTTCAACAATATTCATGATTTTGCTCCAAGCCTCTTGGCTAACAAACAGGGGACCAGGAGCCACTCTTTCAGCTGGGTACCTTCCTGTCTGAATGTGTTGTTGTTGTTTTTTTTTCTCCCTGGCCCTGTCTTCGCTGGGCTCTTCTGCAATCTCGAAGAGGCCAGGCCCAGGGCAGGGAAAAGCCCAGAGGGGAGCTGTGGCCAGGCAGGGGCCAGTCGACCTCAATTGAGCCTCTCTGGGCCCCTGGACTGGCTAAGGTGAGTTGCCCAATTAACGCTCCTAGAAGGGAGGATTGGCTCTCAATAAGTCACAGCTGTTGTGCATGTACTTGATGCCGGCCAGGCCGTGGGGTCTCCCCTCCCCCAACCTTTATTGTGTCTAACCATCACCCTCAAGCCCTATTCTTTTTTCTGACTCCGTCAGTCCATTGGCCTTCTATTCTCAGCTTCCACCTTCGCGCCTCTTCCCATTCCAACTCATGGGACTTTTCTAGCAGGCCATATACTTTTCCTTTAGGTTTCTTTAACTCTCGCAGGCAATTCAATATACCTGCGCTCTCACATTCTCCATTCTTCATTCCCTGGACAACCACGCCTACATTTCTCACCTCCCCTGTTTCACAGCTCATTTCCGGGAAGTTTTCCTCATCCCTTATCCTGACCCTAGACAATCTTGTCCCCCAGAAAAGGTTTGTGGAAACCAAGAAAGTGCCCAACTTCTGGGAGCAAGCCTGCCTTCAGGCTCACTGCTCAGTCAGGGTGGGGCAGCCCAGGACTGGTTTCTGGGGACCTGGAGTTTGATGATGTCTCATTCAATCTGGCTAGTGGGTCAGAAAGCAAGACCACACATGCTTGCCCCAGCTGAGCCGCCAGGCATACTCCCTTTCATCTTTTAGCAAGTCATGCCAGAGAGCTGAGGAGAATTCGGAAGGCCCAGGCCTTCAGCGCCCCTGAAGTGAAAAACTAGGTGTCTTCAAGGACTTGGCTGGGATGCTGGCATGTCTTTGGGTGTCTTTCTGTGTCTGGATCAAACAGAAACAGCAAAGGCCAGTCTCATTGGCCCTTTCTGCCTTGGGGGTTGTGGAGCAATGCCATGTCCTAGAATATCATGGGACTAGAGTTCACATAAGTGCCATGCGGCTGTGTTAAGTACCAATCTATGTGTTTGTGGTGTTTGTGTGTGTGTGTGTGTGTGTGTGTGTGTGTGTGTGTGTGAGTATGTATGTATTTGTGTGAGAGAGAGATGCGGCCTTGTGGATATCCAGGCAGGTGGAAGCTGGTGAATGTCAGCATATCTGTGTCTTTGCTAAAGTGTGAGTACAAATCAGCATGTGAGCATAAAGCGTCCTTTGTGTGTATCGGTGTCCAGATGAACATGGGAGTGTTTCATATATTTTTCCCCAGAGAGGCCTCTAAACATTGGGCTAGACCTGGTGTTAAAGAAGGGTGGAAAAGTGTCAGGAATCCTCTCAGCCCTAATGTTAGTGTTTGCTGGGTGGCAGATGATAGCCGGACCTTCTGCGGAGAACACATTAAGAGGTGTGTAACTATCAGATCATGAAGTCATGGACCTGAAACTGATATAAACTTGGATTCTGCCCATGCTTGCATCAAGAATCTAAATTTCAAAAAGTCCAAGAACTGAATCAAAGAAATCTGCTCAAATGGACTGCTGGCCACAGCACAGCCCAGGAACATTTGGTGGGAGCTTCATGTACTGCATGCAAGCGGCCACCGGGGGAGCACACAGCCTGCATATGAGTGCTTGCCTTCCCAAGGTTAAGGGCAGAATCCACCTCAGAACTAGATCTTCCTCTTGCCAAAGGGCAAGAGCCAGAATGGCCTTTGTGGTTCAAGGAGGCCTGTCCACATAAGGCCAAAGCTGGCCGAGGGCCCTGATGGCTGAGGAGAGGGACTGGTGGTGGCTTGTATCACATGCTTTTCTACATAGTAAATACAAAACTTCCCTTTGCTCCCAGGAGACTTTGGCTTCACCGTAGCCTTTCCCTGCAACGTTTTGGTGAATTTCAGGTGTTTGTGGGGATACGGTTGTCCGAGATAAGCTGCCTCTATAGTGGCCGGCCTTGAAATTTGTGCAGTTCCTATTAGTCAGCTGTGCTCAGGAGGACTCTTTATCACCCATCACCATACAGTCGATCCCCTGGGCCCCCTTTGCCCTCACCCATTTTCATTTTCACCTCATACTTGACTAGCATTTGCCACTTATAAAAATTTGCCTCATAGAATCAGAGCATCCTAGATTGTTCCTTATGGATTCAGGATTGCTACAGGGAGGAATCATAGCAGAGTTTTAGACAGTGACAAAAACCCTGACAAGGCAGGAAAATCCAACTGTTGGCAACTGCTTGGGTCCCGTGAGCCATCATCTCACCAGACTTCTTGGAGACAGTGCCTTCCCGAGTACCCTTTGTCCTTGATGAGAATGTTCATTTTATCACAAAACTTTATTTATTTATTTTTTTTTGGTAAATCTTGTGAAAAAAAGTATTGAGTCAGCATCACAGCTTTCTTTTCATGTCTCCATTCCTGGCTACCCGATCCAGAAAGTATTACGCTCTAACACCTCTGGCCTTTGAGAAATGGACTACTCACAGAGAGTCGAAACCCTCTTCAAATCAGGGGATTCACATGTTTGACATGTTCTCATGAAATGGTCATACACCAGATCTGCCAGTTATTGTCAACTTCTTCTCACCGTACACCAATATCCTGTGCTACTATCTCTGTGACTCACCTGAAAACCATCCAGTCAAATCCACACAGCGATCCAATTTGTCCACAGTTTTGTGGTAAACAGTAAGTCTGGTTGAGAGCTAGCACCCCAAACCCTGCTTCATTCTGTCATTTTAACCAAATGAAACCTAGCTGAAATGCATGGCTTCAGTAACTTAGGAAAATTTCAGGTGTCCTAACAACACATGAGCCAACACCCGTTTAGTACGATAAGTGCTCACCAGCTGCCAGTTTGTTGACCTTCACCAAGGCACTGACCCTCTTTACATGTTGTTGTTGCTTTCCTGCTGTCTTGAGGTTCTGGTCTGCTGTTGGAGCATCAAAATTCTCTATTGTTCATTTTGCTTCTGTACGTCTTGCCCTCTGTTCCATGTCCACATGAGAGTGAAAGCAAAAAGGCCCTGTTACTGTCAGCAACATATTTACCTTTCCTTGGTGGGCTGGAAGACCGTACAAAAGGATGAGAGACAGAGCATGTTTATGTGAGGTGTTCAGTGGGAGCTCCAGGAAAAGCAGCCCCAAATCCCAGGGCTATTCATTAACCACTTCTCCGAAGAGGAAATAGCCAATAGACATATGAAAAGATGCTCAGAGTCACTAATCATCAGAGAAATTCAAATTATAACCACAATGAGATATCAAAGAACAAATGTTGGCAAGTTTGCAGAGAAAACAGAAACCTCATACATAGCTGGTGTGATTAAAATTGTTATAGCCACTATGGAAAACTGTCTGTAGGTTTCTCTAAAAATTAAAAATAGATATACCTTTAGACCCAGCATTTGTATTTCTATTTATCAAAGAAAGGCAAAATAATAATTCGGAAAGATCTATGTGCCCCAATATTCATGGTACCACAATTCACAATAGCAAAGATATGGAGGCAAACTACATGCCCGTCAACAAATGATTGGATAAAGAATTATGGTTCATATATATGATGGAATATTGCTCAGCCATTAAAAACTGAACTCCTACCATATGCAATGACATGGATGGACCTAGAGATTATTATGCTGAATAAAATAAGTCAGAGAAAGATAAATGTCACATGATTAGACTTTGATGCAGAATCTAAGGAACCAGAAGAACAAACTAATCAAAACGGACTCACAAATATAGAATATTTCTTGGTGATGAACAGAGGGAATTGGAGGTTTGGGGGCTGTGAGAATGTGATGAAGGGTTAAAGAAATACAAATTAGTAGTTGATAGATGGTCACTGGAATGAGGAGCATGGTATATGGAATTTAGTTAGCATTAATATATTGGCCAGGTGGAAAAACAGAGGAGAGAAAGAGCAATTTGGGGAATCATTTTATAAATTATATTAAAAAAAAAAAACCAATGTACTGTATACTTGAAACTAATAAAATAAAATAATAAAATAAAACCATTTGTTGAGTGAATGATAGAGCAGATACAATAGAAAAATCAAATTTACATAAAACAAAAAAACAAAAAAGTAATTTCACTGACTTGTTGATTTTTTTTAAATTAAAGAGGACATCAAGATTTTTTTACCCACTTCTCAGATATGTTAACTTCTAAAAGACAGCATCATTTAATTTTATGGTTTGCTACGGTATAGTGTGATCAGGACCAAAAACCCCAATTTAACCTTTTAAAATATATTCTTTTTAAAACTGTTCTCTGGATAAATTGATAATGGCTCTATCAGAAGCCTGTAACTATTTTTAGTTAGGTCTATTTAGGTCTATTTTTACTCCGAGCTGTGCTGTTAGTGGTTATTTCTCAGATCCTCACACCTATGTATGCAGAGATTATGTTTTCCTTAAATTTGTTACACCTTTCTGAAAGGGAAATACCAAGCTATTGATAATTATTTACAAGGAGAATATGTTCAAACACACAAAATACAGTGTTAAGATAATGCCATTCATTTTAAACATATAAATATATCTCATAAATACCAATCAATTAGAACCTTTTGATATTAGAGAACTATGTAATTTAATTTATGGAAGTTGAAGTGGTTATACTGATTATTTCACAATGGGATAAGATTTTGGTAAAGAAATAGTATTTCAAAGATAGAATTTGCTTAGTCATAACTTAATGGAGAAACAGTTCTCACATTAACTGTCAACCTTTGTAAATATTCTATATTCTCCCATTAAAATAAGAAGAAAAAATAGTATTGTATATTGATGCTAAATGTGAGTTCTAGAAAGATAAGTCCTCTATTCAGCTTCAAGGGCAATGATAAAATATCTGAGTATTCAATAGAATGGAGTTTTTAATAACATATGCACTGTGCATTGTGAATTAGAACATTTGGAGTCTGAGATAACTACTATTTTATAGGTAAAAAAAAAGAGCTATTCCAATAAAAGAGCTAACAAGGACTTTAAACATTTATTTAGAGATTTCAGAGAGCCAGGCACTGTAATCAGTGCTTTATATGCACTTTTTCATTTATATTCATAAGAAATGTGTTAGATAGTATTGTCATCAGTGGCAGACCTGATGCTGAGAGAATTTAAGAAACTTGTCCAAGGTTATCCAACCAGTTGTGGTTAAAAGAAAAATGTAAGTTTGCCTTCATTATTATGCTTTGGAAAAGGGAAAGATATAGACTTAAATAGTAAAACTTTGTATTGATGGCCTTTATATTTTGTATTCGTTAATCTTATTCTTCATAATCTTAGGATTTAGCATATTAATCATATTTGATTAAACTTTAATCAATATTGTCTTAAATGAAAAGTTCCCTAGTACCTTTAGTAATTGACAGAAGCAGGAGCTATCATTCATTTCCTGCCTACAGATATTCCTTTTTTATTGACTGATTGATTGATTGATTGATTGTTCCTTTACCTAAATGTCATCTCATGGTCTATTTTTACTTTGAATCTTCTAAAATAGTAAAGCCATAAGGAGTCTCTCCCACGAAAGTGGTTACCTCAGAATCAGCTGGCCTTTCCCTGCTCAGATGTTATTGACTCCTGCTGCGACTGTGTTCTGAGCTGCCTGACAGGATATTTTGTGTCTGAAAGGCACACTCTTCTTTTCCTGTGATGCCTATTCTTTGCTGAGTGTCTATGTCCTTCTTTGAAGACTTCAGTCATGTCTCCTTCCACTTATTCTTCCTACTCAGCTTAGTTTCTCATGAGTGCTCTATAGTATGAAACAGCAGAAAGGCCTCTGCCTGTACTCATGTGTCCTGCAAGACTCATCAATCTGTTTCTGATCTGTGAATATGATCACTCAATGTCCAGGTCACCAACCTAATCTCTGGCTTACAATTCTAGATTCAGAAACCTAGAACCAGATAAATCCATGTGCTTTTTCATCTTAACTTGCATTCCTTCTGACAAGCCCATCTTCCAGATCTAACCTACCACACTTGATTACTGTCATCTCTAAGTCACTGCTTCCAATAATATAGTGTTCCATGTCCCCAAATCATGCTTCCTTGCTAGAAATCATCACAATACTATGTAGCATTCTTTCACCAAGCATTAAAAGCAGATAATTCCTAAATATTAAGTAAAAAAAATACTATCACAACAATAAGAGCTCCTCCATTTTGTCAAAATTATTGTATTATATCTTTGATGAAAAGCTTAAAATCACCAAAAAATTGAATAACTTTTTTTTGTTTCAATAGATTTAGAACTTTATAAACATTTTGTTTTTCAAAATATATCTGGAATTGGTTTCTCAAATTGGTATTCATTTAAAATTTTATATGCTCATTTATTTTTACATAGAGCCATGTCTTTTAACCTTTTAATCAAGACTTTCCATGTAATACTTGAATTAATTATTTATTTTCAGAAAAGTCACATATTCTTTCAATTAGTTTCTTGGGTCTGATTACAACATTAAGAGAAACATGACCCATCATTTCCCTAGAAATGTCCCTTCTTGTCAAAATTAGGAGCTTAGATTTGATAGTGTTTGATAGTGGTTATCAAACACTATCAAAGATAATTTTGCATATTTAAGTTTTACTCTGTTCTTTTACTCTTCCCCTTCTCGACACAAATCAGTCTCATTTATTGTCACAGAAGGGAAATCT
>NW_011889654.1:59463-60231 GCF_000151845.1 Pteropus vampyrus
CAAATCAGTCTCATTTATTGTCACAGAAGGGAAATCTCAAACAATGTCACTCATATAGTGGTAATACAATTAACACTTGTTAGTTTGAATGTAATGAGTGTGAAAGTTATGCATCTATCACAATTTTTTTCATTAATTTTACCCCACTGGTGAAAACAAATGTCAATAAAATTGTTTTTTCCTAACAATTGATATGTTTTTGTTATATGGTCACAGCCTATGTTGTAGCTAATAATGTTTTTCTTTTGATCTGCGGGAGCCTCAGAGTCAAATATTGCATTCATCTTTGCTATTTTACAAGTTTAATGCAATACACGTGTATCATGATAAATTTTCTCTGGTTCCCGTTATATATAGTCTTTGCATTCCTTCTCTTGAGCTATGTTTATATTCTTAAATAGTATGTAGTTTTACAAAATACTTCATATCTCTTTTGGAACTCTGTGGGGTATATGCAAACAGGTGACTACTAAATACTCTGTTTCTAAGTGTCAGAGCATTTTAAGCCTACATTTTTCTCCTGTTTAAGTTGAGAGCTGAGAGAGATTAACATCAGCTTCTCATATATACTTTCTTTATTGTTCTGAACAAGTATAGATTTTAGATTTATTGCTCTTAGTATGAGTGGGGAAACCTAAGTATATTTATGTGTGCACAAATAAACTGCTCAGATAAGATAATTTTGCATATTTAAGTTTTACTCTGTTCTTTTACTCTTCCCCTTCTCGACACAAATCAGTCTCATTTATTGTCACAGAAGGGAAATCT
>NW_011889654.1:60281-61362 GCF_000151845.1 Pteropus vampyrus
CAAATCAGTCTCATTTATTGTCACAGAAGGGAAATCTCAAACAATGTCACTCATATAGTGGTAATACAATTAACACTTGTTAGTTTGAATGTAATTTAATTAAGATTGCCTTAATTTTGATTGCTTCCAATAGAAATAAAACTATTTTTTCCAAGCTTATATATATTTAGAAAATGAGGAATTTTAGGCCCTTCAAAGTAGATGAAAAGTGGCTCACCTAACTGAATATTTACTTAAGAAAAAAGTTTGAGGACTTTTTATGCATTTTAAGCCTTTGGTCATGATACATTAGGAAAAATAGTTTATTTGATAAATGGCCAAATCATTTTTCCTTTCTTCAATTAACTGGCCGTGTATATACTTCAAAGAGTGGTCACATTCTAGTCACATTAGAAATTCATTTAATTCTTGCATGTTTTTCAGATGATTAAATGTGTAACAATCCAGAGTATGATATGGAATATTATCTTTTGAGTCGAGCTTACATTTTGTGTAGCAGGTTTTACATGTTGTGGAGCAGTAATAATTTTGTGAACTTTCCTGTATTATGTTTCAAAAACTGTACTTAGCATCATCTGGTAAGGAACTCTCCAGCATATTGACACCCATTTTGAAAATCTCACATTGTTTTTGAATTTGCAGACTGCAAATATCTCAAAGATATTTCAGGCAAATAAGAAATACTTTTTTCTTAAAATGTCCTGTAATTTTTTAAAACTCTAGTTAAGTTTATGTTCTACTGACCTGACATTATAACACAATGTAAGCAAAACTGATTAAAATGAGCCTATTAAATATTTTTATTCATACCTCTCTAAATATATTTTTATTTGGAACTGCCTATTTATATTGTCTATAAGAATAAAGTGCTAGATTTATTGAAAATGTATTACATAATAAAATTAATTCTAAATATATCATAAAAAATGGGAGAATCCCTAGTAGTTCTAATTAATTTACATTAATGAAACCAGTAATCCTGGAGCAAGCTTATGTATACGACAAGGATATAATTTACATTAGATAGTTTGTATTTCATTGCACATCTGAAAACTTCAAAGAGACATTAAATGTTTTTTTT
>NW_011889654.1:61997-107289 GCF_000151845.1 Pteropus vampyrus
TATTTATATATATGTTTATTCCTTACTGTTAAAATGTACAGATGAAATAAAATGGATTTCATTGACCAATATCACAATTAATTAATTAATTGATTGATTGATTGATTAATTTTAGAAAAAGACAGACAAAATCAAATTCGAAACAACTGAAGTTCTCAGAGATTGCTGAAGAGATATATATTAGTACTACATTTTGGCAAACAGTATGACATCATTAGTTAAGTGTGAACATATCCATATCCCCTTACTCAGAGTTTCTACACCTAAGTATTTACTCAACAAAAAGGCACTCATGTGTACAAAAGAATCCACTCTTTGTAGTGTAGACATGGATACTATTTGTTATATGAAAAAGAAAAAAACCTAAATGTCAATCAACAGTACATAAGGTATATTAACCATAGTATATTTGTGCAGTAGGATACAATGGAGCAATGAAAATGAATATGACTACAAGGAATGATTTGAATGGATCTTAGAAATAAATGTGAGCAAATTTATTTTGAAAAAATTCCAGTTAAGTCAATTTATATAAAGCACTAAAAAGGAAACACTAATCCAATCAGAATAGCTGTTTTCTGAGCCAGAGACTGATAATATTCTACTCTTTGATCTAGATGTTAGTTAATTCCAGAGATATAGTTAGAAAAATAAAATTATCAAAATGTTTACAAAGCTCAAATCTATAGAAACAAAAGGAAAGTTATTCCATTTTTTGGTGTTTTTAAGCGTTTCATCGAAGATATAATAAAATAATTTTGACAAAATGGAGGAGCTCTTATGGTTTGGATAGTTTTTTGTTCAGTTAATATTAAGGAATTATCTGCTTTTAATGCTTGGTGAAACAATGCTACATAGTTTTGTTATGATTTCTACAAGGAAGCATGATTTGGGAGCATGAAGCACTATGTTATTGGTAGAGGTGATAGAGATGACAGTAATCAAGTGTGGTAGGTTAGATCTGGAAGATGGGCTTGTCAGAAGGAATGCAAGTTAAGATGAAAAAGCACATGGATTTATCTGGTTCTAGGTTTCTGAATCTAGAATTGTAAGCCAGAGATTAGGTTGGTGACCTGGACATTGAGTGATCATGTTCACAGATCAGAAACAGGAGGATGAATCTTGCAGGACACATGAGTACAGGCAGAGGCCTTTCTGCTGTTTCATACTATAGAGCACTCACGAGAATCTAAGCCAACTAGGAAGAATAAGTGGAAGGAGACATGATTAAAGTCTTAGAAGAAGGACTTAGGCACTCAGCAAAGAATAGGCATCACAGGAAAAGAAGAGTGTGCCTTTCAGACACAAAAAACCCTATTAGGCAGCTCAGAACACAGTCGCAGCAGGAGTCAATAACATCTGAGCAGGGCAAGGCCAGCTGATTCTGAGGTAATTATTTTCGTAGGAGAGGCTCCCTATGGCTTTCATATTTTAGAAGATTCGAACTAAAATTAGACCATGAGATGAGGTTGAGATAAAGGTGCAATCAATCAGTCATTCAATCAATCAAAAAGGAATATATTTAGGCAGGAAATGAATGGTAGCTTCTGCTTCTGTCAATTACGAAGGAAACTAGGGAACTTTTCACTTAAGACAATATTGATTAAAGTTTAATCAAATGTGATAAATATGCTAAATCTTAAGATCATGAAGAAAAGGTTAATGAATACAAAATATAAAATACATCAAAACAAAAGTTTTACTATTTCAGTGTATATCTTTTCCTTTTCCAAAGTGTAATAATGAAGACAAACCTACATTTTTATCTTTTAACCACTACTGGGATGGATAACCTTGGACAAGGTTCTTAAATTCTCTAGGCATCACCTCTGCCACTGATGATGATACCATCTAACAAATTTCTTATGGATATACATGAAAAAGTGTATATGAAGCACTGATTACAGTGCCTGGCTCCCTGAAATCTCTAAATAAATGTTCATAGTCCTTGTTAGCTCTTTTATTAGATTAGTTCTCTTTTACCTATAAAATAATAGTAATCTCAGACTCAAAATGTTCTAATTCAGCATGCACAGTGCATATGTTATTAAAAACTCCATTCTATTGAATACTCAGATATTTTATCATTGCCCTTGAAACCAAATAGTGGACTTATCTTTCTAGAACTCCCATTTAGCATTAATATAGAATACTAATTTTTCCTCTTATTTTAATGGCAGAATAAGGAATATTTATAAAAGCTGACAGTTAATGTGATAACAGTTTCTCCATTATATAAAGACTAAGCAAATTCTATCTTTGAAATACTATTTCTTTACTAAAATCTTATCCCATTGTGAAATAATCAACTTCCATAAATTAAATGACATAGTTCAATTACATCAACTTCAACTTCCATAAATTAAATGACATAGTTCCCTAATACCAAAAAGGTTCCAATTGATTGGTATTTATGAGATATATTTATATGATTAAAATAAATGGCATTATCTTAACACTGTATTTTGTGACTTTTGAACATATCTTCCTTTTAAATAATTATCGATAGCTTGATATTTGCCTTTCAGAAAGCTATAACAAATTTAAGTAAAACATAAGCTCTGCATACACAGGTGTGAGGTTCTGAGAAACAAATTCTAACAGCACAGTTTGGAGAAGTTACAGCTTTCAGATAGAACCAGCATCAATTCATCCAGAGAACAGTTTTAAAAAGAATACTTTTTTAAAGTGTAAATTGGGTTTTTGGTCCTGATCACACTGTACCATAGCAAACCATAAAATTAAATGAGTCTATCGTCTAGGAATTAACATATCTGAGAAGTGGGAAAACAATCTTGAAGTCCACTTAAATAAAAATTTAAAAATAACCAAGGCAGTAAAATTATCTTTTTTTCTGCTTTGCTTTGTGTAAGTTTGATCCTCTCTACCGTAGCTGCTCATTCGCTCGAAAAATGGCTTTATTACATATTTTTTATTTTATTAATTTCAAATATACAGTACATTAGTTAGACATTTATATAGTTTATAAAATGATCCACCTAACTGCTCTTTCTCTTCTCCGATTTTTTACTTTGCTAATATATTAATGCTAACTGCATTCCCTATGCCATGCTCCCCATACCCATAACCATCTATCAATTACTAATTTGTACATCTTTAACCCTTCATCTCATTCTCGCAGGCCCCCAACCTCCTATATCCTCTGTTTATCACCAAACTGTCCTGTATATTTGTGAGTCAGCTTTTGATCAGTTTATTCTTTTTGTTCCTTAGATTCCACATGTAAGTGAAATCATACGGTATTTATCTTTCTCTGACTTATTTCACTCATCATAATAACCTCTAGCTCCATCCCTGTGTTTGGAAATGGTAAACTTTCAGTTTTTTTCAGTGGCTGAGTAATGTTCCATTGTATAAATAAATCCTAACTTCTTTATCTAATTGTCTGTTGGCAAGCATTTAGGTTGCTTCCATATATTGGCTATTGTAAATTGTGCTGCCATGAATATTGTGATGTACAGATCTTTATGAATTATTGTTTTAGTTTTACTTGGATCAATACCCAGCATTTTCAATGCTGGGTCAAAAGGCATATCCATTTTTAATTTTTGAAAAACCCCCAGTTTTTCATACCAGCTGTATCAATTTCCAATCCCAGCAACAATGTATGAGTTTCCCTTTTCTCCACAACCCTGTCAACATTTATTATTCTTTTTTATTGATGATAATCATTTTGACATTCGTAAAGTAATATTTCAACGGGGCTTTAATTTGCATTTCTCTGATGATTAGTGAATTTGAGCATATTTTCATATGTCTATTATTCATCTGTATTTCCTCTTTGGAGAAATATCTGTTCAGTTCTTCTACCAGTTTTTTAATTGAATTACTTTGTTGTTGTTTTTGTTGTTGTTGTTGTTGTTGAGTTGTATGAGTCTTTTATGTATTTTGGATTTAGACACAGCAAAAAGCTGGGGGAGGGGACAATCCATGGCCTGGCCAGCATTGACTACATGGACAACAGCTGGGATTTATTGATAGCTAGCCCTCCCTCCCAGGAGCATTTATTGAGCAACTAACCTGTGCTAGCCCAGGGCCCTAGACAGGCTGAATTGATGTCAACAGCCCCAGCCGAGCCAGAGCTCCTCTCTGGGCTTTCACTTGCCCTAGGCCTGGTCGCTTCGAGTTTGCAGAAAATCCAAGCAAATAGAGAGTCAGAGAGAAAGAAAAACCTCCAGTGGTGAAGATGCCACATTGAAATTGTGGCTAGCATTTCCATGTTTGTCAACTTAGAGATATGGAGTGAAAGCATGAATATTGGCAATGAAGAGAGTCAAGGCTCAAGAGAACTGGAACCCAAATGGCTGGCTACCCAGTGTCTGGTCAGGTGCTGATTTCCCAGGTGGGGACAGGGCAGTGACTAACAGACCATCCAATTCTGGATGGTTTTGCCCACCTGGACTACAGGGCAAAAGACATCACCTTGCCTGATCATTGCCTTGGCTTCCCCGGAGACTTAGTTTCTTCATTCCTGCTGGCATTGAAGGTGGGAAGCTTGTGATAAGAGCCGTGACAGAGCCATGAACACAGGGCTTTATTCAGCGATCAAAGTTCCATTCTGTGTCTTGAACTTCAAATGACTGCTCAGAATTCCTGCATACAGCTGAGACTCCATCAATACTAGACTCTGCTAATGACCTCCACTACTGAGTTGCACCACCTCCTCCCCAGCGTTAGTCCAGGGCAGGTGAGAGGGACAGGGTGTGCACTCTCCACTGGCTCCATTGTTCTTGGAGATCCTATGAGAGCCAAGGTTCAGGCCTCTTGCCAGAGAGCCGGTGGTTAGTTGCTGGCCTAGGAGGCCAGCCTCACTTGCTTTACATTGAACTCTTTCTCCATTCAAGTTATGTCTGCAACCATAATCTCTTTGCCCGAATACTACAGGCTGACTCCTTTGGCCCAGTGGCTGGTGTAGCTGCCAGCCCTTAGTACAAAGTTGGGTGGTCGCCGAACAGCCCTGAGAATTTCAGAGTTGTATTCAGGCTCATACTCCAGCCTCCGACACTTACCAGCTGATCATGTCACATAAACATTCTGTGACCCTGGCCCTTTTGACCAGTCACCTAGCCCACCAAGGGAAGGGAAATATGCCTCTGAAAGAATTAGGGCATTTCTGGTTTCACTCCCATGTTGAGCTGACATGGAGGGTAAGATGAAAGAAGCAAAATGACCAAAAGTGAATTAAGAGGCTCAGACAACAGACCGGGGATGGCCAGGGCCTCAGGGTGGCAGGAGGACGACAATAAGTGTAAAGAGGGTCAGCACCAGGGTGACAGTCAACCACCAGGCAACTGATTAAACAGAGGTTGGTTCATGAGTTAGTACACCTAAAATTTTTCTAAGGTACTGAAGCCACATATTTTGGCTCAGTTTCATTTGGTAACAATGACAGACCATGGCAGGATTTGGAGTGTCAACCCCAAGCCGGGCTTTCCAGTGAGTACAGAACTGTGGACAAACTGGATCACTGCGTGGATTTCATGACATTGATTACAGTGGAGTCACAGAGATGGTAGCAAAGAACACTGATGTAAGGAGAGAGCAAGTTGAAAATGACTGGCTGACCGGGTACATGACCATTACATGAGAACATGTCTAATACAAGAATACCCTGATTTGAAGAGGAGATGAACTCAAAACAAAGGGGTTTGACTCTCAGTGAGGAGTCAGCTTCTCAAAGGTCAGAGTTATTAGAGCGTACTGGAGACATTTAAAGAAAGTTGTGATGCGATTTCATGCACTTTTTTCTCAAGATTTCACAAACAAATCAAGCTTTGTGGAGAAAGGAATGTTCTCGTTGAGGACAAAGGGTGCTGACGAGATACCTGTCTCCTTGGAATCAGGTGAAAATATGTCTCCTGGGACCCAGGCAGTTCCCAATAGTTGGATCTTCCTGCTCTCTCAGGGTTTTTGCCTCTGTCTGAAACATCTCTGCTTCCTCCCTGAAACAATCCTGAATCCATAAGAAACAATCCATATTACTCGGATTCTGTGAGGAAAACCCTTGTAAGTTGTTGAAGGGCAAATGCTATTCAAGCAGGAGATGGGAATGGAGGTTGAGGAGGGTGAAAGGGGCCTAGGGGATCAATTGTATGGTGAGAGATGATAATGTCTCCTTGCCCACCCTGACAGATAGGAAATGCTCGAATTTCAAGGCCAGCCACAATAAAGGCAGGTCATCTCGGACAACCATGTTCCCACAATCACATGAAATTCACCAAAACGTTAGGAGGAAAGATTAGGGTGAAGCCTGAGGTCTCCTAGGAGCAATGCTAAGGTTTTGTACTCACTATGTAGACAAGCATGTGAGACAAGCTACAGCCTGACCTCTATCGCATCCACCAGGACACTGGACGAAGCTTTGGCCTCACGTGTACTGGGCTTCCTTTGTCCCCAAAGGTTACCATGGGCTTCCTCCTCTCGTGGACAAGAGTTTTTAGTTCTTTTTTATTATTATTATATTTTTTGGGTTTTTTTTTGTTTGTTTTTTTAATTAGACATTGTTTAAAGAAATCTGGTGAGTTTCATCTATACATTTTGACAGTAAGGCATATATATATTTACATTGTCTGTTCATCTCCCATAGTTAGATTTGTTTCTCTCACCACATATTTCACCTCTTTTTCCCCATCTACCTTGCTCCTCCACCCTACCATCTGGTAAACACTAGTCTATTGTCTATGTCCATGAGTCTCTGTTTCTCCTGTTCATTTGTTGCTTTTAGGTTTCTACCCCACATATAAGTATATCATGTGATTTTCGACTTTTTCTGTCTGGCTTATTTTACTTACCATGATTATCTACAGATTCATTCATGTTGTCGCAAATGGCAGTATTTCATCTCTTCTTATGGCTGAGTACTATTCCATTGTATATATGTACCACCGCTTCTTTATCTAATCTTATATCATAGGATACTTCATTTGCTTCCATGTCCTGGCCAATATGAATAATGTTGTTAAGAATAGCGGTGTGCAAAAACCATTTCGGGTATGAGTTTTCAAGTCTTTGGGGTAAATACCAAGTAGAGGGATTGCTGAATCATATGGTAGATCAATTCATAGTTTTTTGAGGAACCTCCATACTGTTTTTCATAGTGTCTGTACTAATTTGCAGTCCCAACAGCAGTCGATGATGGTTCTTTTTCTTCTCATCCCCTCAAACGTTTGTTATTAATTTTTCTATTGATTATAGATATTCTAACAAGTATGAGATGGTATCTCATTGTGGTTTTGATTTGATTTCCCTAATAATTAGTGATGTTGAGCATCTTTTCATATATTCGTTGGCCATTTGTATATCCTCTAGGGAGAAGTGTCTGTTAGGTCCTCTGCCCATTTTTCGATTGGATCATTTGTGGTTTTGTTCTCATCGAATTGTATGAATTCTTGGATATTTTGGATATTAGCCCTTATCGGAGGCATTGCTTGCAAATATATTTTCCCATTCGAATAGTTGTCTCTTTACCTTGTTGAAGATTTCTTTGGCTGAGCAGAAGCTTTTTAGTTTGATGTAGTCACGTTGATTTATTTTGGCTTTTACTTCCCTTGCTTTTGAGGTCAACATAAAATCTTCTTTAAGTCCAAGGTCCTTGAATTTAGTTCATATTTTCTTCTATGCATTTTACTGTGTCAGGTCTTATATTCCGGTCCTTAATCTATTTTGAATTAATTTTGGTGTGTGGTGATACACAACACTCTATAGTTTCCTTCTTTTGCAGGTGGCTTAGTAATTTTCCCAGCATCATTTATTGAAGAGGCATTCCTTTCTCTACTGAATGTTTTTGGCTTCTTTGTTAAAAATCATTTGCCCATATAAATAAGGGTTTACTTGTGGACTCTTGAGTCTATTTCTCTGGTCCATGTGTTTTGCTGCCAAAACCATGCCGTTTTGATTACTGTCGCTTTGTACCATAATTTGAAGTCCGGCAGAGTGATGCCTCCAGCCTCATTCTTTGGTTTCAGGATGGCTTTTGCAATTTGGGGTCTTTTAGGCTGCTATGTAAATGTAATGATTTTTTTGTTGTTGTTATATTTCTTCAAAAAATGCTAAGGGGATTTTGATGGGGATTGCATTAAATCTGTATAATGTTTTAGGTAATATGGTCATTTTGACTCTGTTGATTCTTCCAATCCAAGAACACAGAATATCTTTCCATTTATTTGTATCTTCTTTGATTTCTTTTAATAGGGTCTTCTAGTTTCCATCATATAGGTCCTTCACATGTTTCATTAAATTTAATCCTATGTATTGTTCCTGACATATTCCTGGTGACAGTGCTAGCTTCTATTTTTCCTCCAAGAGTAACACTAAGGGCATTATTGGACATTTTAAACAAATCCTGCAAATTTTGACTGAAATTTATCATTTCCTAAATTAATACTTAAATAGAGACTAGATAATCATCCAATTAAAACCTTCAGTTTTAGTAGATATCAAATTTAAATGTTATTACTTCATTATCTTACTATTTGCATTGTCATTACCATCCCTAAATTTCACATGTAAAACAGCTGCATAGTTTTGAAGATTAATGAATTTTGTGTTTTAGAGTAGTTTTAGGGTTCAAGAAAATTTGAGCACAGTATGCAGTTCCATGTGCATCACCCACCTCCAGTTTCTCCTATTATTCATGTCTTGCACCAAAATACATTCTAATAAATAGGAATAACAAAACTCAAAACATTAACTAGGTTCTAAGACTTCTGTTAACTACAATAGTTTTTGTAAACTTACAGGACAATTGCATTTGTTTCACTCTATCTATTCTCAGGATTTTCACTTTCATAGATGATCATGACCTTTTATGATCCCAATAACATATAAAATGACAAAGGCAATGAAGTTCATAGTAATTTGAAATACTCTATGACCAGCAGAACCCAATAGACCCCAAGATATGCTGGAAACTTAAAATCAAAGATCTTCAGAATAAAAAGGTAGCAAAACTCCCCAAAAATATGCAGGAAAAAGTTTTGAATAGGCACTGATTAAAGAAGATATAAAACTTGGCAAAAAAGAAATATATATATATATATATATATATATACATACATACATACACACACATACATATATAAATATATATATACACATATATGTATGTATATATAATATCTATCTATCTATCTATCTATAGAGATAGAGAGAGAGAGAAAGAGAAGAGACAGAGACAGAGACAGAGACAAGTATTCGATATTATTAACTACTAGGAAATTGTAAAATAAGCCACAGGAAACCACCACATATTTGTGAGAAGGATTAAAATAAAAAAAGAAGCAAAATTGATCTACCATATGATCCAGCAATTCCTCTCCTGGATATTTGCCCCAAAGTCTTGAAAACTCATATCCAAAAAGATATTTGCACACCAATGCTCATTGCAGCATTATTCACAGAGGTCGAGACATGGAAGCAATAGAAGTGTCCTGTGATAGATGATTGGATAAAGACACTGAGGCACATAAATACAATGGAATATTACTCAGCCATAAGAAGAGATGAAATACTGCCATTAATGACAACATAGATGAACCTCGAGATAATCATGCTAAATGAAATAAGCCAGAGAGAAAAAGCTGAAAATCACATGATATCACTAAAAGCAACAAAGGAACAGGACAAACAAATAAAGGCTCATGGACATGAATAATAGACGAGATTTTTCCAGAGGGTAGGGGAGATGGGTGAGGAGGGAGGTAGATTGGGTAATAGGGGGCAAATATGTGGTGACAGAAGGAAGTCTAACCATGGGAGGTAAACACACAGTATAAATATATATATAGTGTAATGTTAAAATGTACAGCTGAAATTTATTGGATTTTGTTAACCAACGTCTCCAATAAAAAGATAGACAAAATCAAATTCAAAACAACTGAAGTTCTCAGAGATTTCCAATGAGTACCACATTTTGGCAAACAATATGACATCATCAGTTAATTATGAACATATGCATATCCCCTTACTCAGAATTTCTACTCCTAAATATTTACCTAACAGAAATGCACTCACGTGCTGATAAAAGATATGTACAAAAATTCCACTCTTTGTAGGGTACACATGTACACTTTTTGTAATATCAAAAAGGTAAAACAACCTAAATGTCAATCAATAGTACATAAGATACATTAACAATAGTACATTTGGGCAATGGAATTCTATGGAGCAATGAAAATGATACATGACTATAGGCAATGATTTGGATGGATCTTAGAAATAAAAAGTGAACCAATTTATTCAGGAAATAAAATCCAAATTTCCTAAGTCAATTTATATAAAGTACTATAAAAGGAAGCGCTAATCCAATCGGATAAGTTAATTTCTGTGTCAGACCGATAATGTTC
Source organism: Pteropus vampyrus (assembly GCF_000151845.1). Lineage (NCBI taxonomy): Eukaryota > Metazoa > Chordata > Mammalia > Chiroptera > Pteropodidae > Pteropus > Pteropus vampyrus. The sequence goes on from NW_011889654.1 coordinate 72,362, forward strand.
TATTATTGATGTAGATGCTAGTTAATTCCAGAGATATAATTTAAAAAATAAAATTATCAAAATGTTCATACAGCTCTAAATCTATAGAAACCAAAGGAAAGTTATTTAATTTGCTGGCAATTTTAAGGTTTTCATTGAAGAGATAATAAAATACTTTAGACAAAATGAAGGCATTCATAATTTTTTTATTTAGTTAATATTAAAAATTATCTGCTTATAATGCTTGGTGAAATAACGCTACATAGTTTTGTTATGATTTGTAGAAAGAAAACATGATTTGGAAAGATGAAGCACTATGTTATTGGTAGCAGTGACTGAGAGATGACAGTAATCAAGCGTAGTAGGAAAGATCTGGAAGATGGGGCTGACAGAGGGAATGCAGCAAGTTAGGATGAAAAAGCACATGGGTTTATCAGTTTCTAGGTTTCAGAATCCAGAATTGTAAGCCAGCTAGCAGGTTTATGACCTGAAAATTGAGTGAGCATGTTCACAGATCAGAAACAGATTGATGTGTTGCAGGACACATGAGTACAGGCATAGGCCTTTCTGTTTTATACTATAGAGCACTCATGAGAATCTAAGCTGAGTAGGAAGAATAAGTGGAGAGAGACATGACTGAAGTCTCAGAAGAAGGACTTAAGCACTCAGCAAAGAACAGGCAGCACAGGAAAAGAAGAGTGTGCCTTTCAGACACAAAAGAAAGCCTGTCAGGCAGCTCAGAACACACTTACTGCAGGAGTCAATAACATCTAAGCAGGACAAGGGCAGCTGATTCTGAGGAAACCACTTTCATGGGAGAGGCTCCTTATGACTTTAATATTTTAGATTTTTAGACAGTGAGATGAGGTTGAGATGAAGGTGCAATCAATCAATCAATCAATCAGTCAATAAAAAAGAAACATCTATAGGTAAGAAATTAATGGTAGCTCCTGCTTCTGTCAATTACTAAGGGAACTAGAGAACTTTTCATTTAAGACAATATTGATTAAAGTTTAACCAAATGTGATAAATATGCTAAATCTTAAGATTATGAAGAATAAGATTAACGAATACAAAATATAAAGGCCATCAAAACAAAGTTTTACTATTTAAGTCTATATCTTTCCCTTTTCCAAAGCATAATAATGAAGGCAAATCTACATTTTTATCTTTTAACCACTACTGGGATGGATAATCTTGGACAAGTTTCTTAAATTCTCTAGGCATCACGTCTGCCACTGATGACAATACTATCTAAGAAATCTCTTATGACTATAAATGAAAAAGTGTATATGAAGCACTGAGTACAGTGCTGGCTCCCCGAACTCTCTCAGAGAATGTTCACAGTCCTTGTTAGCTCTTTCATCGGAAGAGTTTTTTTTTTTTTAATCTATAAGATAATGGTAATCTCAGATTCAAAATGTTCTGATTCAGCATGCCCAGTGCTTATGTTGGTAATAACACCATTCTATTAAACACTTAGATATTTTATCATCGCCTTAAATCCAAATAGCGGCCTTATCTTTCTAGAACTCACATTTAGCATCAATATAGAATACTAATATTTCCTCTTATTTTAATGACAGAATAAGGAATATTTATAAAAGCTGACAGTTAATATGAGAACAGTTTCTACATTATGTAATGACTATGCAAATTCTATCTTTGAAATACTATTTTTAATAAAATCTGATCCCATTGAGAAATAATCAGTATAACTACTTCCACTTCCCTATTTTCAATGACATAGTTCTCTTATATCAATAAAGATCAGATTGATTGATAATTATGAGACATATTTATATGTTTAAAATAAATGGTATCATCTTAACACTGTGTTTTGAGCATTTTATATGTATTTTTCTTGCAAATATTAATGGCTAGCTTGATATTTCCCTTTCAGAAAACTGTAACACAGATGTGAGGTTCTGAGAAACAAACGGAACAGCTCAGAGAAGTTACAGTCTTCAGACAGAACCAGCATCAATTTATTCATAAATAGTTTTAAAAAGAATATTTTTTAAAAAGGGTAAATTACGGCTTTTGTTCCTGATCACACTATGCCATGGCAAACTGTAAAATCAAATGAGTCTATCTTCTAGGAATTAACATATTTGAGAAGTGGGTAAAAAAAATCTTGAAGTCCTCTTAAATATAATTTTTAAAAAATCAAGTCAGTAAAATTACTTTTTTGCTTTTTGCTTTATGTAAATTTGATTTTCTCTATTGTATCTGCTCTATCATTCACTCAACACATGGTTTTATTTTATTATTTTATTTTTCTTTATTTTATTAGTTTCAAATATACGGTATTTTGGTTTTATATATAGTTTATTAAACAATTCCCGAAATTGCTCCTTCTCTCCTCTGCTTTCCACCTGGCCAATATATTAATGCTAACTAAATTCCCTATGCCATGCTCCCCATCCCAGTGGCCATCTATCAACTATTAATTTGTATTTCTTTAATCCTTCACCTCATTCTCGCAGTTTCTCAACCTCCCAACCCTCTGCCCATCACGAAAAAGGACTCTAAATTTGTCAGTTTTTTATTAGTTTGTTCTTTTTGTTCCTTAGATTCTGCACCGAAGTGAAATCATGTGGTATTTATTTTTCTCTGTCTGACTTATTTCACTCAGCATAATAATCTCTAGGTCCATTACATCATTGCAAATGGTAGGAGTTCATTTTTTTAATGGCTGAGTAATATTCCATCGTATATATGAACCATAATTCTTTATCCAATCATCTGTTGATGGGCATTTAGTTTCCTTCCATATCTTGGCTATTGTGAATTATGCCACCAGATCTTTCTGAATTATGGTTTTACTTTTCTTGGATAAATACTCAGAAGTATCAGTGCTGGGTCAAAAGGTATATCTATTTTTAATTTTTAGAGAAACCTCCAGATAGTTTTCCATAGAGGCTATAACAATTTTAATCACACCAGCTATGTATGAGGGTTCTGTTTTCTCCACAATCTTGCCAACATTTGTTGTTCTTTGATTTATTGATCATAGTCATTCAGACAGGTGAGGTTATATCTCATTGCAGTTATAATTTGCATTTCTCTGATGATTAGTGACCCTGAGCATCTTTTCATATGTCTATTGGCCATTACTATTTCCTCTTTGGAGAAGTATCTATGTAGATCTACAATATTTTAGTTGTATCATACTGTTGTTGTCGAATTGCATGAGTCCTTTATATATTTTGGATTTTGACACAGCAAAAGCCTAGTGGAGGAGAGAGTCCACGACGTGGCTGGATTCAACTGCATGGACAACAGCTGTTATTATTGATAGCTAGCCCGTTCACCAAGGAGCGTAATTTGGTAAATCACCTGTGCCAGTCCAGGGTCCCAGAGATGCTGAATAGATGTCAAAGGGCACATGATCAGCCAGAGCTCCCCTCTGGGTTTTCACCTGCCTTGGGCCTGGTAGTTTCCACATTGCACAAGAGCCAAGCGAAGACAGAGCCAGAGAGAAAGAAAAACCATCAGAGGCAAAGATGCCGGCTCAAAGAGTGGTTCCTAGTTCCTTGTTTGTAAACCTAGAGACCTGGAGTGAAAACATAAATATTGGTGAACTGGACATTCAGGGCAGGGAAAGAACTGGAACCCAAATTTAAAGCTTCCCCGTAGCTGTCCAGCCAGGTGCTGATTACCCAGATGGGGGCAGGGCAGTGACTCCCGATCCTCCAATGCTGGGACATTGCCGGGCCTGGCACCCAGGGTGAAGGAGAAAAACTGGTCAGCTCTTGGCTTCGGCTTTCCCTGAGAATTGGTTTCTTCATCCCTGCTGGCATTGAAGGCAAGAAGCCATTGATAACAGCAGTGATGGAGCCCTGAGCAGAGGGCTTCATTCATCAGCAAATGTTGCATTTGTGGGTCCTGAATCTCAAATGAGTTCTCAGTATTCCTTCATACACTGATGCTCCATCAATAGCACACTGTGTTGAGGCCCCACGCTACTGAGTTGCACCAGCTCCTTCCCTGTCTCAGCCCTGAACAGATGAGAGGGACAGGATGTGCCCTCTCCACTGGCCCCAGTGTTCTTGGAGATCGTATAAGAGCTAAGGCTCAGGCTTTCCCCCTTGCCATCTGCCTGAGGGTCGGCAGTTAGCGGCAAGACTACTGGGAAGCTGGCCTCATCTGCCTTGCATCATACTCTTTCTCCACTCAGTTGTGTCTACATCTTCTATCTGTTTTCTCAAATACCACTCATTAATATCTGGCTTTTGCAGCCACCAGATATTAATGAAAAAATGGGTGGTTGCCGAATAGCCTTGGGGTTTTGGGGCTGCATCTTCCTGGAACTGGAGCCTCTGCCACTTCCCAGGTAAACAGCTCATATAAACATGCTGTGACCCTCATCCTTTTGAACGGTCCCCCAGCCAACCAAGAGAAGGGAAATATGTCGCTGAAAGTAACAGGGCCTTTCTGCTTTCACACTCATGTGAGCCTGGAACAAAGGGCAAGACATACAGAAGCAAAATGAACAAAAGAGAATTTAGAGGCTCTGACAACAGACCAGAGCCTCAGGGTGGTAGGAAGACAACAACGTGTAAAGAGGGTCAGGGCCTGGGTGAAGTTCAACAACCTGGCAGATGTTGCTGAGCACGCATCATACTAAACTAGTGTGCTCATATGTTAGCGCACCTGAAATTGATCTAAGTTACTGAAGCCATGCATTTTGGCTAGGTTTCATTTGGTCAAATTGACAAACAGCAGCAGGGATTGTGGTCCCTACCTCCAGCAAGGCTTGCCACTTATGACAGCACTGTGGACAAATTGGATCACTGTGTGAACTTGACTGGATGGTTTTCAAGTGAGTCACAGAGATGGTAGCACAGGACATTGGTGTAAGGTGAGAAGAAGTGGACAATAACTGGCAGATCATGCATGATCGTTTCATGAGAACATGTCAAACACATGAATCCCCTGATTTGAAGAGGAATTAAACTCAAAACAAAGGGATTCGACTCTGTGAGTAGTCCACTTCTCAAAAGCCAGAGGTGTTAGAGCATAATACTTTATGGTTGGGGTCACCAGGAATAGAGACATGAAATGAAAGCTGTGATGCTGACTCAAAACTCCTTTTCTCTAGATTTCACCCCCCAAAAATGAAGTTTTGTGGAAAAATGAACATTCTCTTGAAAGACAAAGGGTACTTGGGAGGCCACTGTCTCCTAGAAGTCTGGTGAAATGATGGCTCACGGGACCCAGGCAGTTGTCAACAGTTGGATATTCCTGCCCCTTCAGGGTTTATGCCTCTCTCTAAAACTCTGTTATGATTTCTCCTTGAAGCAATCCCAAATCCATAAGAAAGAATCCAGGAAGCTAAGATTCTGTGAGGCAAACCCTTATAAATGTTTCAAGGACAAATGCTAGAGAAGTGTGAGGTCAGAATGGGAGTTGGTGAGGGTGAAAGGGGCCCAGGGTATCGACTGTATGGTGATGGGTGATAAAGAGTCCTCCTGAGCACAGCTGACTGATAGGGACTGCTTGAATTTCAAGGCTGACCACTAGAAAGGCAGGTCATCTCGGAAAAACGTGTCCCCATAAACACCCGAAATTCACCAAAACATAACAGAGAAAGGCTACAGTGAAGCCTGAAGTCCACTGGGAGCAAAGGAAGCTTCTGTAATTACTATGTAGAAAAGGCTGTTAGACAAGCCACTTCTAGTTCCTCTCTTTAGCCATTGGGGCCCTTATCCAAGCTTTGGCCTCAGGCGCATAGGGACTCATTGAACCACAAAGGCACTGCTGGGCTCTCGATCATTTCAAGAGGAGGCTCTATTTCTGAGGTGTATTCTGCCATTAACCTTGGGAAGGAAAGCACTCATGAGCCAGCCGTGTGCCCCGCAGTGGCTGCCTGCAAGCAGCTCTCATCGAATGTTCTTGGGCAGTGGTGTGGGCAGCAGTGCATTTGGGCAGATTTCTTTGATTCAGTTCTTGGACATTTTGAAACTTAGATCTTTGATGTAAGTATGGACAGAATCCAAGTTTATATTGGTTTCATGTCTACGATGTCATGATCTGATAGTTACACACCTCCTAATGTGTTCTCCACAAAGTGTCCAGGTATCGTCTGCCACCTAGCAAACTCTCACAATAGGGTTGAGAGGATTTCCCTCACTTTTTACACCCTTCCTTCAGACCAGGCCAATCCCAATGTTTACAGGTCTTGTGGGAAAAAAATATATGAAGCACTCATGCTCACGTGGATGCTGATACACGCAAAGGACGCTTTATGCTCACATGCTGATTGCACTCACACGTTAGCAAAGACACAAAATGCCTACATCATTAAACACCTGAAAACATACTCAGACACTCAAAAATTTTCACACAGGCATACACATGCCAACATTCATGCATTTAAACCTCCCTAAATATCCGTGCGGCCTCTCTCCCTCTCACACACATATACATGGTCACTCACATACGCACAAGCAGAATCACACAGACTGGTACCTGCTCAGCGCTTATTTGAGCTCTGTTCCCCTGACATTCCAAGACAGCTCCACAATTCCCACAGCAGGAACGGCCAATGAGGCTGGCGTTGGCTGTCCCTGTCTAACCCAGACAAAGAAAGACACCCAAAGTCACACTAGCATCTCAGCCAGGCTCTTGAGGATACCTAGATTTTCACATCAGCGACGCTGAAGACCTGGGACTTACATGCTCTCCTTAGCCCTCTGGCATGACTTGCTAAAGGACAAAAGGGAGTGTGCCTGTTGGCATGGCTGGGGCAAGAACGTTTGGTCTTGTTTTTTCAATCACTAGCCAAACTGAATGGAATCCCCAAACTTCATGTCCCTAGAATCCTGTGCCTGACTGCCCCACCCTGGCGAGGCAATGGGCCTGAGGCAGGCCTCCCTTCAGCATGTGGGCACTTTCTTGGGTCCGACAGCCCTACTGTGGGTAGCAAGAGTGTTTAGGGTGAGATTGAAGGATGGTGAAAATCAGCCAGAGGTGGGCTGTGAAACATATGCAGTGAGAAAAGTAGGCGTGGTTGTCGGGGGGATGAAGATGAGAGAATGGGTGAGCACAGGAATGTCAAATTGCTGTGAGATTTAAAAAAAAAAAAAACCTGAAGATAAAGAGAAATGGCCTGCTGGAATATTCTCATGAGTTTGAATGTGACAGGTAAGAAAGAGGAAGCTGAGAGTAGAAGGCCAGTAGAATGAGGGAGTCAGGGAACAGAATAGAGTTTGAGGGTGATGGTTAGACACAGCAAAAGGCTGGGGGAGAGGAGTGCCCATGGCCTGGCCGACATCAAGTACATGCACAACTGCTGTGACTTATTGATAGCTAATCCTCCTTCTCAGAAGCATTGATTGGGCAACTCACCTGAGCCAGTACAGGCACCCAGAGAGGTTAATTGATGTCGACTGGCCCTGCCCAGCCACAGCTCACCTCTGGGCTTTCACATGCCCTGAGATAGGCCGCTTCGAAATTCCAGAGGAGCAGAGTGAACAGAGCCAGGGAGAAAGACAAACCTCCAGAGGGGAAGGTGCTCGGGTAAAAGAGTGGCTCTAGGTCTCCTGTTTGTCAGCCCAGAGTCTTGGAGCAAAAGCATGACTGTCGTCAAACCGAACAGTCATGGCAGGGAGGGAATGAGAACCCAAATGGCTGGCTACCCCAGAGTTGCCCCAGTGTCTTGCCAGGAGCTGATTGTTCAGGAAGGGGCAGGCCAGTGACTTCCAGACCCTCCAGTGCAAGGAGATTTGCAGGCCTGGCCCCCAGGATGAAGAAGAGCATCTGGCAGCTCTTGCTCTGCGCCTTCCCTGAGAATTGGTTTCTTCATCCCTGCTAACATTGAGGCGGTAAACCAGTGATAACCACCGTGATAGAGCCATGAGCAAAGGGCTTAATTCAATAGCCAACGTTGCATTTGTGTGTTTGAACTTCATATGAGTGTTCAATATTCCTGCCTACAGCAGAGACTTCATCAATACCACACAGTGGTATGTCTCTGCACCATTGAATCGCAGCACTTCTTCTCAAGCCTCAGCTCTGGACAGACCAGAGGAGCAGGGTATGCATGCTCTACTGGCCCCATGGATCCTGGAGACCACATGAGAACCAAGGCTCAGGACATCTGTCTGACTTCCTGCCAGAGGCCCAACCATTAGCAGCCAACCTACCGGGAGACCACCCTCACCTGCCTTGCATTGACCACTTTCTCCACTATAGCCGCAATCCACTACATCTGAAATCTGTCGGTCTGAATACCACAGACTGAAGCCTTTAGCTGAGTGGCTTGTGCAGCCACCAGGGCTTAGTCTGAAAAAGCATGGTCACCGTAGAGCCCTGGGAATTTTGGTGCTGTGTTTTCCTGGGTCTGCAGCCTCTATCACTCACCAGCTGAACACCTCACATTAACATGCCATGATCCTGGCCCTTTCGACCAGACCCCCAGCCTTCCAAGGGAAAGGAAAGATGTCACCTTTGTGGTTTCACTCCCATGTGGACCTGGGACAGAGGGCAAGACGTGAAAGAGCAAAACGAGCAAAAGTGAATTCTTCAGCTCAGACGACTGACTGCAGATGACCAGAGCCACAGGGACGTGGGAAGACATTGACATGTGTAAAGAGGTTTAGCACCAGGGTGACGGTCAATCCCCAGGCAGCTGGCACTGAGCACAAACGGACTCAACAGCTATTGGCTAAAGAGCTAACACACCTAACATTTTCCTGAGGTTCTGAAACCCCATAATTTGGCTAGATTTCTTTTGCTACAAATGACAAATCGCAGCAGGGTTTGGGGGGCCAATGCCAAGTTGGGCTTTCTGGTGATAACAGAATCGTGGACAACTTGGGTCTGTGTGGACTTGACAGGATGGTTTTCAGTTGAGTCACGGAGATGGTAGTCAAGGACATTGGTGTAAGGTGATAAGTTGAAAATGACTGGCAGACTGGGTGCATGACTGTTTCATGGGAGTATGTGGAACACATGAATCCCCTGATTGCAGTAGGAAATGAACTCGAAAGGGACAGTTTCAACTCTCAGAAAGAAGGTGGCTTATCAAAGGCCAGAGACTTTACAGCCTCACACTTTCTGGATTGGGTAGCCTGCAATGGAGACACAAAAAGAAAGCTGTGATGCTGACTTGATGCTCCTTTTCTCAATAGTTGACCAAAAGGGAGTGTTGTGAAGAAATGAATATTCTCGTCGCAGACAAAGGGTACTGGGAAGGCACCTGTCACCTGGGAGTTGGGTGAAAATATGGCTCTTGGGAATGAGGCATTTGCCAACAGTTGGATATTCCTGCCCTTTCAGGGTATTTGCCTCTCTGCAACTCTGCTCTGATTCCTCCCTGAAACAAACCTGAATCCGTAAGGAACAACCCAGGATGATCTGATTCTGCGAGGCAAAGCTGCGTAAACAGTTTAAGGGCAAAAGCTAGTCAAGGATTCGATGAGAATCGGGGTGGGGGAAGGCGAGTAGGGGAGAGCGAAAGGGGCCTAGGGGATCGATTGTATGATGGTGGCTGATACAGAGTCTTACTGCCCACAGCTGACACATCGATAATGCTTTATTTCAAGCCTGACCACTAGAAGCGTGGGGCATCTCGGACAACCATGTCCCCACGATCACCTGAATTTACCAAAGTATTATGAGGGAAAGGCGAGGATGAAGCGCAAGGTCACCTCGGAACAAAGGAAAGATTCTGTACACACTATGTAGAAAAGCACATGAGCAGAGCCACAGCCAGGCCCCCTCCTCAGCCATCGGCACCCTGGACCAGGCTTTGGCCACAAGCTGTCAGTGCCTCCTGGGCAAAAGGCCGCGTGGGGCTCTCTCACATTGGCCTCAGGAGGCCCTAGTTCTCTTGTGATTCTGCCCTCAACCTGGGCAGGCCATCCAGCAGGAGCAGGCCATGCATCCCTGGGCAGGCCATCCAGCAGGAGCAGGCCATGCATCTCCCTGGTGGTCATAGGCGTGTAGCGCATGAATCTCCAGCTACATGATCCCAGGCTATGGTGTGGGCAGCATTTGGGCAGAATTCTTGGATTAAATTCATGGTCTGTTTGAAATGGGGATGCTGAGTTGAAGCATGGGCAGAGTCCAAGTTTATATCAGTTTCAGGTCCACAGTGTCATGACGATAGTTACACACTCCTGACGTGTTCCCTACAAAGTGTCCAGCCATCATCTGCTAGCCAGCAACCTCTCACAAGAAGACTGAGATGATTCCCCTCCCTTTTGAAACGCTTCTACCAGAACAGGCCCAGCCCAATGTTTATAGGCGTGCCTGGCGAACACTATATGAAACACTCCCACACATATCTGTACACTGATACACACAAAGAACGCTTTATGCTCACATGCTGATTTGCACTCACACATTAGCAAAGATACCAAATGCCCATACCATTAAACACCTGAAAATGTACCTGGTCACCCAAGAACTTTTCATACAGGCACACACATGCCGACATTCACACATTTCAACCTGTCTGGATATCCACAATGCCGCATCTCTCTCTCACACACATAAACACTCACTCACTCACTCACTCACTCACACACACAAACATACACACAAAATGATAGCCAACACAGCCCATTCAGTGCTTATTTGAACTCTGTTCTCCTGACATTCCAGGATGTGGCACAGCTCCACAACTCCCACAGAAGGAAGGGCCAATGAGGCTGGTCTTGGCTGTCCCTGTGTAACCCAGACACTTAAAAACACCCAAAGTCACGCCAACATCCCAGCCAGACCCTTGAGGATACCTAGATTTTCACATTAGAGCCGCTGCAGGCCTGGGCCTTACAAACTCTCCTCAGCCCTCTGGAATGCCTTGCTAAAGGACTAAAGGGAATGTGCCTGTTGGCATAGCTGGAGCAAGAACGTGTGGTCTTGCTTTGTGAACCACTAGCCAGACTGAATGAGATATCAACAAACTCCATGTTCTCAGAATCCTGTGCCTGGCTGCCCCACCCTGGCTGGATAGTGGGCTTGAGGCAGTCCTGTTCCTAGAAGCTAGGGGCTTTCTTGGTCCCACAGCCCTTTTGTGTGGGGCAAGAGAGTCTAGGGTGAGAATAAAGGATAGAGATAACCGACCAGAAGTGGGCTGTGAGACAGGTGAGGTGAGGAACGTAGGTGTAGTTGTCGGGGGATGAAAATGGGAGAATGGGTGAGCACAGGAATGTCAAAATGCCTGTGAGAGTTAAAGAAACATGGAGGAAAAGGGACATGGCTTGCTGGAATATTCCTATGGTTTGGAATGGGACAGAGCATGAAGGTAGAAGCTGAGATAAAAAGCCAATGAAATGAGGGAGTCAGGGAAAAGAACAGGGCTTCAGGGTAATGGCTAGACACAACAAAAGCCTGGGGGAGGTCAGAGCCCATGGCCTGGGTGGCATCAAGCTCATGCACAACTGCTGTGATTTATTGCGAGCTAATCCTCCCTCCTTGGAACATTAATTTGGCAAATCACCTGAGCCATTCTGGGGGCCCAGAGAGGTTCAATTGATGTCTACTGGCCCCTGCCTGTCCACAGCTCCCCTCTGGGCTTTAGCTTGTCCTTGGCTTGGCCACTTTGAGATTGCAGAAGAGCTGACCTTGAGTGGAGAAATGGTTCAATGCAAGGCAGGTGAGTGTGGCTTTCTGGTAAGCTGGCTGCTATAGGTCGGGCATCCGGCAGAAGACCAGGCAGAACTCCTGAGCCTTGGCTCCATGCGTTCTCTAGGATCCCTGGGGCCAGTGGACAATGCACACACTGCTCCTCCGGTCTGGCCTGGGCTGAGGCTGGGAAAGAGGTACTACGACTCAGTAGTGGGTGGCCACAGCACCGTGTAGTGTTGATGCAGCCTCAGCTGTAGGAAGGAATACTGAACACTCATGAAGTTCAGGACACACAAACGCAGCCCTGGGTATTGAATTCAGCCTCTGCTCATGGCTTTGTCACGGTAGTTATCAATAGCATAATGACTTCAATGCCAGCAGGGATGAAGAAACCAATTCTCACAAAAGGCCCAGGCACAAGCTGCACAGCTGCTCACTTTCATGCTGGGGGGCCAGGCCTACAATGATTCCAGAACTGAAGGGTCTGGGAGTCAATGTCCTGCCCCTTCCTAGACAATCAGTTCCTGGCAAGACATCGGGGTAACTGGAGGATTGCCGTCCATTTGGGTTTCATTTCCTCCCTTTCCTGACTGTCCGGTTCAATGATATTCATGCTTTTGCTCCAAGTCTCTAGGCTGACATACAGGGGACCAGGAGCCACTCTTTCAGCTGAGTACCTTCTCCTCTGCAGATATTTCTTTCTCCCTGACTCTGTCTTCACTTGGCTGTTCTGCAATCTTGCAGTGGCCAGGCTCAGGGTAGGCGAAAGCCCAGATGGAGCTGTGGCAGGGTAGGGGCCAGTTATCAATTTAGCCACTCTGGTCCTGTGGACTGGCTCAGGTGAGTTGCCCAATTAATGGTCTTAGGAGGGAGGATTAGCTCTGAATAAATCATAGCTGTTGTGCATGCACTTGATGCCACCCAGGCCATGGGCTCTGACCTCCCCCAGGCTTTTGTTGTGTCTAGCCATTACCCTGAAGCCCTGTTCTTTTCGCTGACTCCCTCATTTCATTGGCTTTTTATCTCAGCTTCCACCTTCAAGCCCTATCCCATTGCAAACTATGGGAATATTCCAGCAGGCCATGTCCCTTTTCCTTCATGTTTCTTTCACTCTCACAGGCAATTCGACATTGCTGTGCTCACCCATTTTCCCATCTTCATGTCCTGGAAAACCACGCCTACGTGCCTCGCCCCACCTGTTTCGAAGCCCACTTCTAGCCGGTTTTCCCTATTCCTTATTCTCACCCCCATAAAAGTGCTTTGGGACCCAAGAAAGCCCCTTGCTTCTGGGAACATGACTGCTTTCAAGCCCACTCCCCAGCCAGGGGGGGGTAGCCAGCATAGGATTCTGGGGACATGGAGTTTGTTAATGTCTCATTCAGTCTGGCTAGTGGTTCAAAAAGCAAGACCACATGTTCTCCCCAGCTGTGCCGACAGGCACACTTCCTTTCATCCTTTAACAAGGCATGCCAGAGCGCTGAGGAGAGAATGTAAGGCCCAGGCCTGCAGCGGCCCTGATGTGAAAATCTAGGTATCCTCAAGGGCCTGGCTGAGATGCTGGTGTGACTTTGGGTATTTTTAAGTGTCTGGGTTACACAGGGACAGCCAAGACCAGTCTCATCGGCCCTTCCCGCTGAAGGAGCTGTGGAGCTGTGCCACATCCTGGAATGTCAGGGGAACAGAGTTTCAATAAGCGCTATGAGGGCTGTGTTAGGTACCAGTTCATGTGTTTGTGTGTGTGTGAGTGAGTGAGTGTGTATGTTTGTGAGAGAGAGATGCGGCCATGTGGATATCCAGGCAGGTGGAAATGTGTGAATGTCGGCATGTGCCTGTGTGAAAAGTTCTTGGGTGTCGGATACGTTTTCAGGTGTTTAATGAGTTGGACATTTTGTGTCTTTGCTAATGTGTGAGTGCAAATCAGCATGTGAGCATAAAGCATTCTTTGTGTGTATCAGTGTCCAGATGAGCATGGGAGTGTTTCATATATTTTTCACCTGGGAGGCCTGTCAACATTGGACTTGGCCTATTCTGAAGGAAGGGCATAAAGAGTAAGGGGTATCCTCTCAGCCCTATTGTGAGAGTTTATTGGGTGGCAGACTATACCTGGACACTTTGCGGAGGGCACATTAGGAGGTTTGTAACTACCAGATCATGATGTCGTGGACATGAAACCAATTTCACCTTGAATTCCCTCCACACTTATATCAAAGGTCTAAATTTCAAAATATCAAAGTACTGAATCAAAGAAATCTGCCCAAATGGACTTTTGCCCACACCACAGCCCAAGAACATTCAGTGGGAGCGTCATGTGCTGCTTGCCTTCCTAGGTTAAGGACAGAATCCACCTCAGAACTAGGGCCTCCTCTTGCCAGCGGCCTTTGTGGCTCATGGAGGTCCCGTCCAACTGAGGCCAAAGCTTGGCCGAGGGCCACGATGGCTGAGAAGGGGGCTTGTCTCACGTGCTTTTTAACATAGTAATTTCAGAAGCTTTCCTTTACTCCGAGGAAACTTCACCTTAGCCTTTTCCTGAATGTTTTGGTAAATTCAGGTGTTTGTGGGAAACATGGTTGTCGGACGTAAGCTTCCTTTCTAGTGGCCTGCCTTGAAATTCGAGCAGTCTCTAACAGTCAGCTTTGCTCAGGAGGACCTTTTATCACCCATCATTGTACAGTCGATCCCCTGAGCCCCTGTCACCCTCACCTATTCTCATTTCTCACTTCATACTTCACTAGCATGTGCCCTTGAACCACTTATAAGGGTTCGCCTCACAGAGTCAGAGCATCCTGGATTGTTCCTTATGGATTCAGGATTGCTTAAGGGAGGAAACATAGCAGAATTTTATACAGAGGCAAACACCTGACAAGGCAGGAAAATCCAACTTTCGACAACTGCCCGGGTCCCGCGAGCCATTATTTCATCAGACTTCTAGGAGAGAGTGGCCTCTCAAGTATTCTTTGTCCTTGATGAGAACGTTCATTTTTCCACAAAACTTCATTTTTTGTGTGTGAAATCTTGTGAAAAGAGATATTGAGTGAGCATCACAACTTTGTTTTCATGTCTCCATTCCTGGCTACTGGATTCAGAAAGTATTACGCTCTAATATCTCTGGCCTTTCAAAAAAGGAGTATCGATTTAGCATCATAGCTTTCTTTTCATATCTCCATTCTTATCTACCCGATCCATAAAGTATTACGCTCCAACAAATCTGGTCTCTGAGAAGTGGAATACTCACCGAGAGTTAAACCCTTCTGTTTTGAGTTCCATTCATCTTCAAATCAGGGGATTCGCATGTTTGACATGTTCTCAAAAAACAGTAATGTACCAGATCTGCCAGTTATTTTCAACTTTCTCTCACCTTATACCAATGTTCTGTGGTACTGTCTCTGTGACTCAACTGAAAACCATTCCGTCAGTTCCACACAGTTATCCAATTTGTCCACAGTTCTGTAGTAAGCAGCATTCTTGGCTGGGGGTTGGCACTCCAAACCCTGCTGTGGTCTGTCATTTTGACCAAATGAAGCCTAGCTGAAATGCATGGCTTCAGTAACTTTATAGCACATTAAACATGTAATTTGAGACACATTATGGATTTTGATTGCTGTAGATACTCTAAAATAAGTTGGGTTCTATTAACAATATATATTATTGGGTACATGAAGTAATGGTACAGAAACATTTTAAAATATATATTAGGGAAATAAAATACATTCTTCTTAAAATAAGAGAATTAATACTATTTTTCCTTAGAATTTAAAACAATATCAGATGAATATTTTTGGATGTTTTAAATCAATTCAAATTGTTTCAGCTTATCAAGTCTTGATATCATGTATTCCTAATGAAAGCTTTCTGGACTTCAAGCTATGGTTTGGCTATTTGAATACAATTAATAGCTGTCTCTATTTCCCAGAGAAGTCCAATCATCTTCATCACAAAAGTAAAAGAAAAATTAAAAGTGAAAAACAAAGATGGCAGAGTATAAATGGGAGTTATGAGATGTAAACTAGCTTTTTGGAAGCTATCGAAAAGACTTGAGAGGTGGCATTTACTATTTGGCAAAACATTTTCCAATGTACCTGTTCTATCTAGACAGAGAAACAAAATCTATTGTTCTTTTTATAAAATTCAAAACATTTAAGCATTGAACTACTGATGCATGGTTGCTGGACTATAGCAACAGACCCATTATTATATTTTCTAAAATTATAATAACATCATAGTAAATACTTTAATGATAACTAAAGAAGAAAAACCTATTGTGTTGCCAGCTAACTTTTTGGTGACAGATAATTAATAGGTTGGCATACCAAAGCAAAATAGCAATATAACAAAAACTTCATTTTGCATATTTAATGATTATTTCTCTGTTTCTATATTTAAAAACTTCCTTTCTGCTAATGGTTCTTTGAAAAATAAATAAAGAATAAAGGTGGTAAAATTAGTCAAGGATTTTACAAATACCATCCTAAACATTAAGTGAACTAATTTAGCTTGTCAAGATTAGAACAGAAATTTATGTCATTTTTTTCATGTTTATAATTTATAATATTGGGTTATTTTGTATGTCTAGAAAAAAGATTTGATTTTTGTCTTTTCTCAAATCCTGTGAACTAAACTTGCTTGCTGATGGTCTGGCTTCAAGTAACTTTTCAGGGTAGAAGAAATCTCATAATGGGAAAGCAATTTGCAGCATATAGATAGATGTTTACTTTTATAACAACTGGATATACAGTAATTCTTAAGATAAGTATGCACCTGATTCTCTTTGGTCTCTATGGTAGTTGTCATAGTTGAAATGGGCTTATTTTGTTATTCCATGATCTCTTCTAACCAGTCTTTATTTGAGTCATTTTATAGGTTAAATGGAGGATAGAGACATTATTTGTTTTATCTGTCATTAAATGAACATCTACATTTTCCAGGATGCACTGAGTTCCTCTTCAAAACTTGAAAGAATATAACTCTTCAGACTATATCGGATTTATTTATATTATTAATTATATAATTAATTCATATCATATAGAATTGCAAACAACATTTACATTATTGGGAAACATAAGCACAACACACAATTCCAAAATTGTAACAACTATTAATTTTAATGCATCATTATTGTTGTATTTGGTTCTTTCAGTTTTCCTTTTTGAGGAAAAATCACTAATTTCTTTGCCTTCGACTTTGCATGCCCTATTAATTTTTTCTTTATTTTTTCTAACATCCATTTTCTTGAAACAAATTTCTTAAAGAGTTAATGGTTGATGGCATTTTATTTACCTTTTTTTATTGAAACAACTCTTCATTCTCAAAATCATCTCCAGATGGCTTCGATATCTTTTTCAATGAATTGAGTTCAAGTATTAACCCCTCCCCCATTAATAAGAATTAATTTCAAATTATTACCATTATCACAAGTAGGAAGTTTTTCTATATCTATGTTCAATCTCATATCTTAATATAAACCATTTTCCTCAGTTGGATTTTCACTGAAAGTAGTGGAAAGTAGGGTGATCTTACTCATCGCAATTCTATTCTTAGAGTCGCATCATCTAAAAAATGAAATATACCATAGAGATCTTTTAGTAAGCATGATAATTTAAAAGTTGATTTTTCTAATATTCTTACCTCAATATCAACTTGTCTCTTTTAAAAAACTTACAGTAGGAAGGAATTCACACTTACATGTTTAAATAGCTATGAAAGTTGGAAAGTCAGTTCTTATGCTGAGATTATTATGACTATATTTATTCTCTTATATTATTTTCTATGCACTATTCTCTGAGTCGTCACCAATTTTAGCATTTGATCCCACTTTTAAGTAGTATGACTGCGTAGATGAGGAAAAATCATTGTGCCTGGACTCTTCTGAGTTCTTTGCAGAGATTCTGTAGTCAAAAAACAGATTAACAAGAGAAAAATAAACACAAACTTATTAACATGTATTCTTTATGTATACAAGGGAGATACCTAGGAAAAATGAGCAACTTAAATAGGTGGCTTTAGAATTCATGATTATATATTATCTTAATAGGGAAAGGAAAGAGGGCTGCATAAGCCTCTTAGAAGAGTAAATGGCTCTTTGGATAGATAAATGGGTTCTTACAATATATGGAAGATCTGATAATTGTGACAAAGTTTGTCTGGGTGACATGTCCACTTCTAGTCTGTTCTCCTGTGATGAGAATCAATCTTTTCTAGTTGATGAAGCTACCAGGGAGAGAAGATCTATGATAATTGTGTTCATTTTGAGGGATCTGTCTTTAGATAGATAAGGGGAGTTCAGAGAAAACCTCTCCTTGAATTTGCTGTTTTTAAATTGCCTACTGCTCAAAGTAATCAATATACCAAAGTGGCATATTTTGGGGTGGCATGACCTAAACTTCTACTGTTGTAATTTAGGGTGGCATATTCTGCTACCCTTCAATTGAAATTGAGCTCAATTCTTTTAGAAGGACATGACAAATAATGCTTTCCTCTTTATTATTAGAAGGTATCTTGACAAGAACTGGGCTAGTGGGAAAGAGAACTCTGTATATCTTGTAGTGTCTGCCGCTGATGTGGAAGAAAAGAGTGCTAGTAACCCTGTAGTTGCTAAACTGATAGAAATATTAACTAGAGTATCTCATACTAGTTTAAAATAATCTATAACATATGGCACTCTTCTACATTGTAATCATATTTAAATAATGGTATACTACAACCCTCAAGGTTTTCTTATTCACTTTTGTCTCCATATAAATTAATATGTATTAAATCTATTGAATTTATCTTCATCATAATATATCATTATAAAGTAATACCTATGTCAATATATATTAATATTCTATATTAATATCTTTTCAATGTCTTCATCTTTACTTCACCCACAACTCTTTTTGTAAATGATCATGAATACTTTGAATTTAATTTATATATTTTGACATACTAATACTACTTTTTAACTTTAATCTACTAATGTCCTATATTAGTAATGAAGGTCTTTGCTCTAACAATTAGACATGAACATGAGATTTAACAAGCAAATATTTTGATAGGTGATATTCCTGTGTGAGAGAAATGATTAGGAAGTAGGGTCAACCTTCAAACCACATGCCTTCTGACCCCAAATGAAAAAGAGGGCAAGTACAATCCCAGCCTACTGTGTCTTTTAAGTGACTACTCTGTCATTTATATGAGCTTCTGCATGATGATCAGAGAGTCCTCAATTCATAGTGAGATGGCAGATAAATCATGTGTCTCCCAGGAAGGGACTTCCTTAGCATCTCTGGATTTCTCATTTGTTATCTGTAAGCAGCCCTTTGGAAGCATGAGTTTTAAAGAAACTCATTGATAGACTTCCGACAACAGCAACAGTGACCTTGGTCAATGTGCTTTCTATAGCTGGAGGTCTGTGAGTCAAAATCTCATTGCTACCATATGATCATATCTGATGTGAGGTTTTCGGTAAATTACACATTTAGATCTTTTGAAACTTCGTTGTACTGTCATAATCAGAAAATACATTTTGTATATCTTTTGTTTAATCCAAACAGAAATATCAAAATTCTAATTGTAATTCAAACACATAATATTACTTTACAATAAGGGACTCTTCCAGGTTGATTTGGCAAGTCGAGTGACTCCTCCATCTCATGATGAAGGACTAAGACTCATACACACTGAGATTCACTTGCCATGTGTTTTAGAGGTAAATATCATGGAAAAGTCAGTACCTCTGAAATAAATTATAGAGTCTAAATGTGAATATTGATTTTGAATGGGAAATGAAGTATCTCACACAGTTTACCAAAATTTTTATTAAAGGCAGTTGTTTACAATTTCTCCAAACAAATGTGCTAGCAATATAGGCATATATTTAGTATTTATTTAAAATGGAATTGTATCAACATTGATCATTAAACTATTTGCATGGTTCAATGTCACACTTATGTTCATTTTGAAGGGTTTGTATATTTTAAAATGCATTTTCTATAAAAAGAAACACAAAATTGTTATTTTTATATATTCAAAAGAGGCAAATGTACTGAACATATTTTATTAACTTCTTGAAAAAGTTGATATTTTGCTAATGTTTAGAAAAAATATTGTGTCGTTTTCAATTTCTAACATTATTCAAACTTAATATATTAATTCTAAAATAAGAATACTATACATATAAGTACCTTTACATTTTAAAAAAATTCAAATCCCCTGAGTGAAGAAAGTAATCTTATGATTTCTCTATTAAAGTAAAAAATTCATTCTTTGCTTATTAATGTGATTTGGTCTTGTAACAAATGAAAAAACAAAATATTTATACAGTTTAAATGTAAAAATATGTTTTTTGAATCATTTTCTACTGAAGAATAAAAATAGAGTTGATTTCATAAAGAACTATCAAGGAATAACAGTCCACCCCCTGATATGAAAACACAGAGAAAAACCCTAATTAAAAATCCATAAATTTATGTTTATAGATTATGAAAAATAAAAACAATTTTATAACATGGCCAAGAAAATGGTGAAATAGTAGTTCTAGTTAACATCTCATTATTCAAGAGATTTAAAATTATCCTATACACTGATGAACATTGCCATTATTCTATATAAACTGCACAAGTTTGGATTTAGCGATTTTTAATGAGTAAGTACAATATTTCAGGGAGAACTATTGGTCTCTGTTAAAGAATAAATAAAAAGCCTCTGTAAACTATTACTATAATATAAAATGACACACAGAGCGCGTCACTGTTTCCTAAGATTGTTTTCTAATTTAATTTAGATTCATTGTCCAATGTGAGAGATGACTTTACCTGAAGATAATCTTTTCTGTGTTTTTAGGGTACTTCTAAAATCTTGCTTTGGATATAGGAAACTTTGCTTTTATAACTATTGAAAGAGCGACGTTTTACAAATGATATTTCTAGGTCTGGCCTCATGAACCTACTAAATCAAAATTTTTAAGTATGATCTAAAAAATCTGAAAATTTTAATAAGTTCTCCAGCTAATTCTTATGTTTTTAAAGTTTGAGAGCCAACGACTAAGAGAGAGGAGATAAACTTTATTCAGAACAATGAATGAAACAAACAAACACATAGACATCCTGAATTACAGATGCAGTATTCTGAACTTGAGGAATTGTGTATATCTCCAGGGCTTCCATTTTCCTGTCCTCAAGATGAGGAAACTTAATGGCTCTTAATAGAAGCAAAACTCTTAATAATATAAAGGACAGTTTGGGAAGGATGTAAAAGCAGTGTCTAAGCATTTGTTCGTTTCTTAATTTTCTTATCTACAATCCATCTTAAGAATTCTGGGAGAGTCAGAATCTCTTTTCTGCTCTATATCAATTTGAAACAGTTTTTCTCAGTGAAATATGTAAAATTAAATCACCCTTATGAAATTATTCCAAATTAAAAATAATAGGAGTTTCAGTTAGTGTATTTTTTTTCATTTTCATTAAATTATCTCGTAGTAGGTAAAGAAACTATTTCTTAATTGGTATTGATATATGACTATATTGAATGCTAACATGTGAAACTAAATTAGATTTTTCTCTCAGTAGAAGGAAATTAATAGAGCCCAATTGAATCCCAGTGTAGCTTTACAGCATCTATTTACAACCACTTTTATATACTAAACCACATGGCATGTAAAATAATTATGTGACACATAAAACATTTACTATTATTGTCACTTCATGAACCTAACAATTAAGTAGATTTTAAATTGTAGAATAATTGTGTCATCTATATGTAAAATGTCAAATCTGGGTCTAACATTTGAAAATTGCAAATTCTGTTATTTTAGTATAGCCATTATTCAGAGGACAAAGATGTTGAGAAGAATTTAATTGAGAGAGATTTATTGTAGTATATATTTTCAAATAATAATAATCAATTGAAATGTTTAAAAGACATCTATGAATTAGTTTATACATCTATGATAAAATTATATGGTAGAATTTTGCATATAAATTCTGTAGCATTAAGTTTCCTGGGTTGTAGTTTATATGCAAAAAATTACTTTTATACAAGAGATTTGGAGTCATTTTGATCAATTTTCTTCTTCCAAAAATGCAGCTGTTTATAGTAAATTTTTATAAAGTTTTATGATACAGTAATAAAAATATCAAGCCACAAAAGGTATTGGGGAAGCTAAAGTATATATTGTTAAGAAAGGAAGCCAGTACAAAATTACTACCTACTTACTATATGATTTAAACTGCTTACATTCTAGAAAAGGAAAAAGTATACAGACAGGAAAATGATCAGTGGTGGCGGATTCAGGAGATGGGAAGGAAGAATGGATGAACAGGAGATTTAATTTGGTCATCGAAATTGCTCTCCCTGTATGATACAGAAATGGTGAAAATATGACATTATACATGTGTGTAAACTCAGTAGCACTTACAACACAAAGAATGAAGCCTCGTGTAAAATGTGGACTTTAGTTAATAATATATCAATATTGGTTCATCAATTATACTAAATGGACCATATTATTGCAAGGCATGAATAATAGGGGAAATTGGAGTTGGGTGATGCGCATGGAACTGCATACTGTGCTCAATTTCTCTTGAAATCTAAAACTACTCTAAAACACAAAATTTATTGATCTTCAAAAACATTCAGCTGTTTTACATGTGAAATTTAAGGGTAGTAAGGACAGTGCAAATAGTAAGATAATGAGGTAATAACATTTAAATTTGATATCTATTAAAACTGAGAGTTTTAATTGAATTATTATCTAGTCTCTATGTAAGTATTATTTTAGGAAATGATAAATTTCAGTCAAAATTTGTGAGATTTGTTCAAATTGGCCAATAATGCCCTTAGTGTTGCCCTTGGAGAAAAAATAAGTTAGCACTGCCATCAGGAATATGTCAGGAACATGGGCATGAAATCCAACTTAGATAAGCTCGTGAAAGACCTTCTGGTGAAGAAATTTCTGGAGGACATTTTTAAAATATGAAACCATCTGTCTTTTTAATGTTCTAAGTCCATATTTGTTAAAGGTATAACCATTTCCTCAAGCATGATCTTAGCAGTCCTTTTCTGGACAGTGGGAATCCAGTTGATCTCTTGAATCTTAAGCTTCATCACTACAGCTATATAGAGTTCCACTACCTGTTTCTTTTATTGTAAAAGTTTCTTCTCAATTCTATCAGCAGTAAATTTAGCTTTAAAAATATGAATTCTTGAATTTCAGTGACTCAGCTACTTGCTTTAAAATAGCTATTAAAAAGTTAACTGGAAGAGGGTTAATGATGCACTATTTTTTATCAAATGATGAATTTCAAATATATGAATTAACAGCAAGAGAAAGATATGTTTTTTAAGGCCTTTTGAGAAATCCTTTATTGGGCTATAATTCTAGACTTCTGAAATTAATCAATAGATTTGGATTGTGCTCAACAGAAAAAAAGTGTTTTGGAACAATTAAGAAAGGTTAATGATGAGATATTTTGTCTGGTAGTAAATCTGTTTACACATTTACTAACAAGTAGTATTTGAAATGCTTTTAGTGGTATGAATTGGATGTAAATTCCTTCTTAAATTGGGCCAGTTAATTTGTCCAGTATTAGTCATTTCTTTCCAGATTGTAGAAAAATACACAGAAAATATTACCTTTAAAGTGTGAAATAAAAGATGGCATTTTTCTATGTTATAGCTGAAAGTTCATTAGCTGCAGACTTTATATTTCTGTATTTTATAAGGATCAAGAAACTAACTATGGAAAGCACAAAATTTAGCCCTTTTCACACATTGTAACAAGACAGACAAGTAAACAATTTAAGCAAAGTCTATTTCTACAAAAAAGAAATTTAATTTATAAAAATTATTCCAGAATATAACTAACATCTGTTTTCTTGTATCAAACTTGAGTTGTATGTAATTTGATCTGTCTCAAGTTAAGAATTCAATGCTTTTATTATTGAAGCCATGTGTGTTAGCTATCTATTGCAGTATAACAATATTAACACAAACTTATTAAGTTAAAAACCTCGTATATTATCTTGACATTTCTGTGGGTTAGGAATTAGTCATTATGTGCAAAAAATATAGAGAAAAAGCAAAAGACTGTCCTTCTGCCCTTACACAATTAACATTCTAGTAAAGTAGACCAAAAAAAAAAAAGGAAATAATAAGGTAATAAGGCTTTTATTTATACAAACATGTAGGAATTTAATTTCTGACTCAAAATTATGAATGTTCATGACATTTTAATGTAAAACTTCAATGGTGTCAAAAGGACAATGGACAAAAGAATTAATTTGGGAATATCCCCTCTATTTACTATGGATTAAGGCTGATAACTTACAACTAGATCCACCAAATTGATTTTCATGGTCACAAGCAATCAGTCGTTTTAATTGCTAGAAGTGGGAGAAAAAGGTAACGTAGTAATTTCCCTCTTCAGCTTCTAATACAAGAATTAATATCAGTCAAAATTATACCTCTTAGTATATATCCAAAAGAATTAAAAGCAGGGACTTGAACAAGTATTTGCATGTCAATATTCATAGCATTATTATTCACACTAACTTAAAGTGTGGAAACACTCATTAACAGATGAATGGACATACAAAATGTGGTATATACATACAATGGAAAGTTATTCAGTCTTAAAAAAATATATGTTAAGTGAAATCAGCCAGACACAAGACAAATACTGTATGGTTTGAAGTTCCTAGCGTCGTCCAATTCATAGAGACAGAAAGAGAATGGTAGTTACCAAGGGCTATGGTGGGTGGATGATGAGTTATTGTTTAATGGACATGGAGTTTCAATCTGGGAGGATGAAAACATACTAGATATAAGTGGTGGTGACAGTTTCAGAACAGAGTGAATGTACCTAATGGAACTGAATTGTACACTTTAAATGATTAAAATGGTAATTTTCATGTGATGTATATTTTAGCACAGTCAAAGAAAAACTCCAAAGATGGGGAGGAATATCATCAATATTTAGAGAACGAAAAACATTATTTTCAAAGCTGTTATTCAACAGTGATATCCACTTTCATAATTTGTTTTGATTTGAATCTCATATTCACATTTAGAAGCAAAGATTTGTGTTACTGTGCTTATATTTCTTGATTATATAACTGTGGTATTGAACATTTATTCCCCAAACATCATCAGTGATACCAGTACCAGGTACAACAATTTGGCAGTGATGCTCATTGTGGGGCCATACCTCCGCTTCTCAGCCTAAAAGGAGTATATATCAGAATCCCCAAGAAGATTCTGATTTACCCTTCTCTGGTGGCAGGCCACTACTTGAAAATAATTGCAGCACATACATGTGTTTCCCCAATGTTGCATCTTTTCCTACACTAGACTTACGCCTGACTCATGTCAAAAGTGATACTGATAGCAAACTCTTACCTCATGATTACACTATCAGGGAGGTAGTATTTTTCCTCTGCCCTTATAGGTTCTTCTGGCTGCTCTAAGAATTAAATTGACATGAAAAAATAACAGAAGAAAATTAAATTTCATTATGTATGCACATACAGAGGTCTCATACATATGGGACCTAAGGAAATGACCAAAGCAGATGGCTTTTGTACATTTTAGAGGACAAAACAATAAATTTATGAAGATTTGACAGGATAAAGAAATTTGAGTTTGTGTGCTTATTAGTAAGTAATAAGTTGAATTTTGTCTTGGGGTAATAAATCGGTAAAACAAAACAAGGTTTGCTTATACAGGATTCTCAGCCCTGTATTCTCTATCTCTGGTGCTAAAGATGTTTCTCTTTCCTTCTGGAGCAGGGAAGGTACCTTTCGCATGGGATAGTTGTTTTCTGCTTTCAGAAGGACATAAGAGTAACATGACCCATTATTTTTCTAGAAATGTCCCTTCTTGTCAAAATTAGGAGCTTAGATTTGATAATATCTTTGTGAAAGTTATGTATGTATTACATTTTTTTAAATTAATTTAACCCCACTGGTGAAAACAAATGTCAACAAAATTGTTTTATCCTAACAAATGATATGTTTTTTTTATATGGTCACAGCCTATGTTTTAGCTAATAATGTTTTCCTTTTCATCTGCTGGTGCTTCAGAGTCATATATTGGATTCATCTTTGCAATTTTACAAGTTGAATGCAATACACATGTATCATGATAACTAAAAATTTCCTTAAGAAAAAAGTTTGAGGACTTTTTACGTATTTTAAGCCCTTGGACATGATACATTAGGAAAAATAGTTTATTTCGTGAGTGGCCAAATCATTTTTCCTTTCCTCAATTCACTGGCAGGGCATATACTTCAAAGTGTGGTCGCACTCTAGTAGCATTATAAATTTATTTAATTCCTGCATGTTTATAAGATGATTAAATGTGTAACAATGCAGAGTATGATATAGAATATTATCTTTTGAGTCAAGCTTGCATTTTGTGTAGCAGATTTTTTATGTTGTAGAGCAGTGATAATTTTGTGTGCTTTCCTATATTGTGTTTCAAGAACTTTATTTAGCATCATCTGGTAGAGATCTGTCTGGAATATTGACACTCAATTTAAAAATCTCATAATTTTTTTGAAATTGCAGACTACATTGCAAGACACAATCTCAAAGATATTTCAGGCAAATAAGAAATACTTTGTCTGAAAATATTCTGTAATTTCTTAAACCTCCAGTTAACTTTGTATTCTACTGACTGGACGTTATAACACTATCTAAGCAAAACTGATTACTATGAGTCTTTTAAATATTTTTATTCATACTTCTCTAAATATATTTTTATTTTGAAAGGCCTGTTTAAATCGCCTATAAGAATAAAGTGCTATATTTGTTGAAAATATATTATGAAATAAAATTAATTCCAAATATATCATAAAGAATGGGAGAATCCCTAGTAGTTCTAATTCATTTACATTAATCAATCCAATAATCCTGAAGTAAGATTATGAATATGACAAGGATATAATTTACATTAGTTAGGTTGTATTTTATTGTACATCTGAAAACTTCAAAGAGACATTAAATGTTGTTTTTTTCAAAAACAGGACAAAATAGTCTTGCTTCACCAAAATACATATTAATGAATAGGAATAATAAATCCGAAAAGATTAAGTATATCTTGAAAATTGATATAGTAACTACACTATTTTTTATAAACTTACACCACTTTTGTATTTGTCTCATTTTATTTATTCTCAGGAATTTTTTTTGTACATGATCATGGCCTTTTATGATCCCATTAATATATGAAAAGACAAAGTCAATGAAGTTCATAGTAATTTGAAATACTCTATTACCACCTGAAGCCAAAGGAATCCAAGGTATACTACAAACTTAAAATCAAAGATCTCTAGATATATAAAGAACCCTGACACATTGATGAGTGAAGAAAAAAAAAAGATCCCAAGACCAAAAATAAAAGCAAATATAATAATAATACAGAAATAAGGTTTGAATAAGAACTGATTGAGGAAAATATAAAACTTGGCAAAAAAAAAATTACATATATATATATATAAAAAGAGAGAGAGCGAGAGAGAGAAAGAGAAGCATTCAAGTTTATTAATTACTAGGAAATTGTAAAATAAACCACAAGAAATCACCACATGTACATCAGAAGAGTTAAAATTGATCTACCATATGATCCAGCAATTCCTCTCCTTGTTATTTGCCCAAAAGACTTGAAAATTCACATCCAAAAAGATATCTGCACCCTGATGCTCACAGTAGCATTATTCAAAGAGCTCCAGGACATGGAAGTTACTGAAGTGTCCTACAACAGAAGATCGGATAAAGAAGCTGTGCTACATATGTACAATGGAAATTTACTCAGCCATAAGAAGAGATGAAATACTGACATTTGCGACAATATGAATGGATCTCGAGATAATCATGCTAAGCAAAATAAACCAGAGAGAAAAAGTTGAAAATCAAATGATATTATTTATTGTGTGATATAAACCTAAAAGCAAAGAACGAACCTGACAGACCGAGACTGATGGACATGGACAATAAACTAACAGTTTCCACAGGGTAGGCGGGAAGTTCAAGCGGGGATGTAAACCAGGTAAAAGGGTCAAATATGTGGTGATAGAAGGAAATCTAACTATGGGAGGTGAACACACAGTGTAAATATGTATTTAACAGATATATATTAAAATGTCCAGATGAAATTTAATGGATTTCATTAATCAATATCACCATAAAATAATTAATTAATTTTAAAAAAGGAAAGACAAAACCAAATTAAAAACAACTGCTGAAGAGATACATATTAGTACTATATTTTGGCAAACACTATGGCGTACTTAAGTGTGAACATATGAATATTTTCTTACTCAGAATTTCTACACCTAAGTATTCACCCAACAGAAAGGCACTCATGTGCTGATAAAAGATATGTACAAAAGAATCCACTCTTTGTAGTGTAGACGTGGACACTATTTGTTACATAAAAAAGAAAAAAAATCTGTAAATGTCAATCAACAGTACACAGGATACATCAACCATAGTATATTTGTGCAATGGGATTCTACGGAGCATTGAAAATGAATATGACTACAGCCAATGATTTGGATGGGTCTTAGAAATAAATGTGAGCATATGTATTTGGAAAAAAATTCTAATTAAATTAATTTATATAAAATACTAAAAAAGGAAACACTAATCCAATCGGAATACTTGTTATTTGGAGCCAGAGACGGATAATGTTCTACTCTTTAATCTAGACGCTAGTTAATTCTAGAGATATAGTTTGAAATATAAAATTATCAAAATTCTTATAAAGCTCGAAATCTATACAAAGAAAAGGAAAGTTATTCAATTTTCCGGTGATTTTAAGCTTTTCATTGAAGATATAATAAAATAATTTTGACAAAATGGAGAAGTTCTTATGGTTTTGAAAATTTTTTGTTTAGTTAATATTAAGGAATTATCTGCTTTTAATGCTTGGTGAAACAATGCTACATAGTTTTGTTATGATTTCTAGCAAGGAAGCATAATTTGGGAGCATGAAGCACTATGTTATCGGTAGCAGTGAATCAGAGATGACAGTAATGAAGTGTGGTAGGTTAGATCTGGAAGATGGGGTTGTCAGAGGGAATGAGAGAGCCAGAAAATATATGATGTGGAGTGATGAGCTGCTGCCAGCCCATGGTTGCTGACTGTGAGTGTCTGTGGCTTTGGGGTCTCCTTGGGAGTAATCTTGGCTGGACCTTCACTTTAGGACCCTGGAAGCTTGATATTTCCACAGCTGGCTAGCCTGCTACACCTGAGAGTGGCCCCGACCTTGGTCAGGACACCACTGGCCAGGGCCAAGCTGACAGACTTTATTCCAACCCTGTGGACAGGTTCACTTACCACAGGTGTGCAGCGGGGTGGCTGTTCTAACAAAACTGTCCGAGGAGCTTGGAATTCAGCTCCTTGTAAAAATGCTATAGTTGGAGTGGTGTTTCCAAGCCTTCTTCAGCATCAGCCCCCAGGCCAGAGCAAGAGATTCCAATATAGACTGCCTCCTCAGCTGTGCCTGGGATCCGCGATCTGCTTCCTGCGTTTTTTCCCTAACCACTCTTTCTGCTCTCAACCTGGGTGTCTTTTGGTCTGGTCTTCCGGGGCTGCCTAGGTCCTCTTAATTCAAAAGAAGCAACAGCCATCCTGAAAGAGAAAAAGGTTAATAAATCACTTAGGAATTTCACATGACATTTCCCCAAAGTGTTTTGTCATGGGAATTTGAAGAGAAAGAATAAGCTTCGTAACTTTTTTTATCTAGAGGGTATAATGTTCTAAATTAGCAGTTGGCTAGTTAAAGCCCGCAGGCAAAATCCAACCTGCTATCTGTTTTTGAAAACAAAGTTTTATGTATAAAAGTATTTTGTTATTAAAATTATTAATATAAAATTATTGTTTTAAATGTAAAATTATTGTTAACATTTTTATATTATAAAATAAGTAATTACTAAAACAACAAAATTCAATATCATTATTAGAAACTATAAAAATATTCTAAATTTATTATTAAAATAGTAATGTTTATTTACAGAATAAACCTACACCTCCAACTCTAAAACAAAGAGAGTAAAAATGATCAAAGATAATGTATTTATTCATTTACTTTTCAACCTAACCCTTCCCCTCAAAACCAAATCTTTAACATACTGATTTAAGAAACTAGAAGTGCTGGCATTTATTGTTTAATGTTTCATAGGTTATCGACCCAAGGGACTTTATAATTATCATTTTAACAAAAAGATATCTTGACTAGATTTCTAAAGTATGCTTTGTAACTTTAATAACAAGAGCTATAATTTACATAGACATATTTCGGATTCTTTATGAGTTATTTCATGGAACTAGGCTTTTCTACACCAAAGCAATAAGTACTTCAATAAGGTTCTTCTATCATTAGTTTTTCACATTGTATTTAGAAAGTAAAGAAGGTATTTGACCAACTCTGAGACTTAAATGATCAAGTCCAATTCATATCGTGACAGTATTTCTAAACTCTTTAATTTATGCTTTTTGAAAAAGTCATTTCAGCAAATTACCAAGGTTTTACATTTTAAAATCCGAAACTTTTTTTCCTCATTTGGGTTTCATGATGAAGTGGAAGGAAAAAGAAAGAAGTCATAAAATGAAAATATTTCTTGTTTTTTTTTTTTTAAGGATACTATTGCTAATCATTTGTTGTTTATAGTAAGGTGTCATTAACCTAATCTTCATAGCGATGTCTTCTACTCCTTAATATCAAGAACTTGTAAGTAAGAGAAACACAAGACAAATCCTAAGGTCTGTCTAAAATACTTAAGAACATTGATATACAATGATATACATCTGTACAGGACATAGAGTTTCCTGAAATATATTAATATAATAAAAAAGGGATGTGTTTCATTACAGAGGCATTGGTCAACTCTATAATATGATATAACAAAAATAATTTTAAAAAATTCTGTACAGACATACTAAGTCATTAAACTTTCCTTTCATCAACTTTCTCAGTTTGTACTGTTTTCCTGTTGACCAAGGAAACTTTGGATCTGTCCTCATATAAGTTTCTTCCTAAAGAAAAAAATAAGTGATGACCATATGGAAATCAAGTTTTGCACTTTAAAAGATAGTGATGCCTCACTGGAAATATAGAAAATGACTTTGATGATGATGTGACATGTCATCTAAGAACATCTATAGGAAATGAATGTGCTGGTTATTCTGGTCACCAGAACAATAAATTCTTATTTTTAATGAAACTGGCACTCTGCTGTCTACCTTGGTTATGTGTGTATTTTCATTATTCATCCCTGGACATTACCAGTGAGTCTTTGGAGATTCATGGTGCTGAATCAGGTCTAACAGTCCTTATCACCACCCTTCATCTACTAAATTAGTTTTCCAAGAGAGACAGGGCCAAAGAGAAAGGAAAAACTCCAGAGGGGAATATGCCAGCTCAAAGTATGGCTCCTGGTCCCTCTTTTCTCAGCCCAGAGACTTGGAGCAAAAGCATGAATATTGGTGAACTGGATAGTCATGGCAGGGATGGAACTGGAACCCAAATGGCCGGCTACCCCGCAGGTCCCCCACTGTCGGTCCAGGTGTTAATTTCCCAAATGGGGGCACGGCAGTGACTCCCAGTCCCTCCAATGCCAGGACATTGGCCAGGCTGGCCTCCAAGGTGAAAGAGAGCACTTGGCCAGCTCTTGGCCTGGACATTCCTGAGACTTGGTTACTTCATCCCTGCTGATACTGAAGGCAGGAAGCTGGTGATAACAGCCATGATGGAGACCTGAGCAGAGGGCTTCATTCATCAACAAAGATTGCATGTGTGTGTCCTGAATTTTTCAAATGAGTGCTCGGTATTCCTGCATACACTTATGCTCCATCAACAGCACACTGTTTTGAGGCCCCACTCTACTGTGTCACACCATCTCTCCCCTGCTCAGCGCTGGGTATACAAGAGGAACAGGATATACCCCCTCCACTGGACCCACTGTTCTTGAAGACCACATGAGAGCCAAGGCTCAGACCTTCTGCCTTGCCACCGGCCTAAGTGCCGGCAGTTACCAGCCAGCCAACTGGGAGGCCTGCCTCACCTGCCTTGCATCGAACTCTCTCTCATTCAAGTCATGTCTGCATCTTCCATCTGTTTGCCCAAATGCCACAGGCTGACTCCTTCAGCCCAGAGGCTTGTGCAGCCACCAGCCCTTAGTCCGAAGATCAGTGGTCGCCGAACAGCCTTGAGAATTTTGGTGCTGCATTTTCGTGGAACTCCAGCCTCTGCCACTTCCTGGCTGAACACCTCACATAAACATTCTTTACCGTGCCCATTCGATTGGCACCTCAGTTCCACAAGGGAAGGGAAATACGTTATTGAAATAAACAGGGCCTTTCTGCTTTCACTCTCACGTGTACCTGGAAGAGAGGGCAGGACAGAAAGAAGCAAAACATACAACATTGAATTCAAAGGCTCAGACAACAGACCAGGGCTTCCCAGAGCACCAGAGGGGCAGGATTACAATGTTATGTATAAGGAAGGTCAATGTCAGGATGATCGTCAACACCGGGCCACCAGTGTTGAGTACACTGCAGACTAAGTGGATGATAGCACACCTGAAAATTTCCTCAAGTTCTAAAGCTCTTTTTTCGATTACGATTTATTTGGTCAATGACAGACTGCAGCAGCGTTTGAGATGCCAACTCTGAGTCAGGCTTTCTGATTAAGACACAACTGTGGAGAAATTGGATCACTGTGTGGACTTGGTTGGATTGTTTTTAGTGAAGCCTCAGAGCATGTAGCAATTTACATCAGTGTAATTTGAGAGGACATTGAAAACAATTAGCAAACTGGGTACA
This sequence comes from Pteropus vampyrus, assembly GCF_000151845.1. Taxonomy (NCBI): domain Eukaryota; kingdom Metazoa; phylum Chordata; class Mammalia; order Chiroptera; family Pteropodidae; genus Pteropus; species Pteropus vampyrus. The sequence goes on from NW_011889654.1 coordinate 104,722, forward strand.
TGACCATTTCATGAGAACATGCCCAACACGTGAATCACCTGATTTGAAAATGAGGATAACTCAAAAGTAGGGGTTTGATTCTCAGTAAGAATTCGGCTACTCAAAGGCCAGAGGTGTTACAGCTTAATACTTTCTGCATGCAGTAGCCCAGAATTGAGAATAGAAAAGTGAGCAATGATGCTCACTTGATGCTTCTTTTATCAATATTTTACAAAAGTAAATCTTTTTAGACAAATGAAGATTCTCATTGAGGACAAAGGGTACTGGGGAGGCACACATAATTCTATCACTGTTTGGAATAATTGTTCTCTTTGTAAAATTGTAACTTAAAGATAATCTGGATCTCTGGATGACCCTTGGTTATGGTTTCCATGATGTAGGTTGAATTAATTTAGACTAGTAATGTGCAGCTTCTAAAATTATATTACAGAGAAACAGATAATTTTTAAAAAATAACATTTCTTAAAATAAACATAATTCATTTTGATGTAATATAGGTTATCAAGAAAGCAGTAAATCATAAAAGCTCTTTTAGTGATAAATAATATTCAGCTGTCACATCTTAAGACTAAAGCTTTTCTTGAGTTTGCATTATTTGACAAATTTGGCTCTACAGTATGAACTGGGTTTTACAGGGTTCAATTGTTTTTAAGAGCATATATATCAAAGTGTGTTAAAGTTTAGACTTCCTATTTTGTCTTCCAGAGTAAGTATTTCTGCCCTATAATCTTGCATATAATCAATTCATTGGAAAGATTAAATTGCTTTTATAAGAAGCCAATTAACTTTTTGTTATTGATGTGACTGAATTTAACACTTTTAAAATAAGTGTCAGCGCTTATAGAGGCTCGTATTTTCAAAGTAGGCACCAGTGGAATTGTAGAAAAGAGTTTATCATTGGAGAGATGTTTTATCATATTCCTGTTTTACTGGTATTTTTATCATAGAGTTAGTAACTCAATTTCCTTGAGATTTTTCTTTTGAAAAACAAAAATAATAGCATCTACATGACAGGATTATTGTGAAGATTAAAAGAAAATATATGTACCTTACACAAGTACAATGTCTGCAACCTGGTATGCATCGCTCCCCCTCCTGGAACTAGGTAGTCCAGTGATTAACAATATATAAAGTAAAATAATGTTTTATTTTCTTCTTGTTAATAAGTTTTTTATCATGAAATTTTATTAGTCTTTAAGTTGGTGGTTGTTGCTTTTGATGATGGTGAGCTGTGATGCCCAGCAGTACCACAGTGAAAAGTCTTGTCTTACATCGTTGAGAAATTCCACGATTCACACAAGAGGAATATAGGTATTGATTCCTATCAGGTTTTGTATAAAGAAAGGCTTTTATTTTGTTTAGGTCTCTAAAAATTCATGTAATATGCATTATCAATGAGGGAGATTTTCAATTTTAGTTAATACTTTTTAAAATTAAAATTATATTTATTTAAAAGTTAATATAGTTAAAATGACAATTTTGTGCAAGGAATATCAGTTTTAGTAATGCTTTAATGAATACTGGATCCATTAAAAATGACAAAAAGAAGCTTTGAAAAATACAATATTATGTTTTGGCTTTAAAATGCAACTGACTAATGATCTTGAGGATGAGAAGTAGACATTTAGTCTTGTGCCAGATACGCTGTATTTTCAAATTTTTGACACATATATGAAGTGATACATTGAAAAATAATCAGTAATATAAATGTCCATCAAAAGATGACTGGATAAGTCTATGGATAATAAAAGAGTCATATTAAGTATTTGCAGAAGATACTACTGTTTGAATGAATGTGAATAACTGAATCAAAATGTGTATGTAGGCTTAAATTTGACTTAAAACATGGAATGAACTATTACAAAAACTAAGGGTGATGATTATTTTCTTTGTCAATCATCTCTTTATCATTTATCAATTATCATGCTTTCGATGATTTTTAGAGAAGTCCATAGCAGAGAGTTCCTGGACCTCCTCCGATTTCCTCTTATTTCTAGGCATACAGTTAGACTACATTTCCTAGCCTCACTTGATACATGGAGCCATGTGACTGACTTCTGCCCAATAAAATGTGGAACAATATGTTCTGTATCATTCCTGGTCTGACTTATCCTTTACCCCTGTTAGATGGCAAAAACTCAGGAAAGCTTGGGAGCTATATGTCGACAATTGTAGAAATACGATATAAAAGGAGCTTAGGCCTCTCATTCACAGCTTGGAGAATAGCTACCTAACTAGGATGCCCTCACCGAACTGTTATGCAAGCAAGAGGTTTAGGGGCTTATCTACCATGATAGCTAGTACCATTTCAACTAACAACATTTGTCAATGTATTATTAGTATAAAACAACTAATGGCACAATATAGTAATCATTTTAGAAACTTTTCTCTTTATATTGCAATATTTTCTAGTTTGTAATTTTTAAAACAGTATTCATGGTAGAAAATTTCTATGCTCATATATATCTTTTTATATATTCAATGACTAGGTTTGGCAAAATACTTACACACTATGTCTGATTGTCGTATTGACCAACACAGTATCTTTCCTGAATAGATAAAAAAAAA
>NW_011889654.1:107789-172278 GCF_000151845.1 Pteropus vampyrus
GAAGGAAGGAAGGAAGGAAAGGAAGAAATATTGTGAAAGGAAGAAAAGAGTGATAGGTTGCTCCAAGCATCATGTCTCCTTTCGTCTCTATTTTTTCGAATCTATTTTCTTCCTCAGCTAGATGCACATAAATTCTAGAGATGACAAACTCTGTTATTAATCTCCAATTATAAGGATGATCCCTTGTGTTGGAATTGAGGATGGCAGAATATGCCACACATATTTATGCTGCTTTGGTGGAAAGATTATTTGAGCTAAAAGTACTTAAACCACAACAAATGCAAAAGGACATTCTAATCTCCCCTTTTCTTCCTGGAAACAGAAAATCAAAATGCCTGTGTGAAAGATCTCTTTCCTGTACAAGAAGAAAATAAATTCTTTAACATGGAGTCAAAGCCAAGAGATTGCTATACAAGCAGGCCTTGTTAAAACAATTCTTTTCTCCATTTAGCCTCCCTACATAGTTTATTTTCTACAACTTTCTTTCTCTGTTCAACTTAATATGAAAGCATGTAGGTTCTGTCATACCTTTGGGTCTTCATTTCCTTATGAGGGCTCCAGAGGCATGTAAAGTTTATATAACTATCTATGCTGTCTCCTGTTAATCTATCTGATGTCAGATTAATACTTCAATCTAGCCAAAAACCTTTAAACAAATTTGCTCACATTTGTTTCTAAGACCCATCCAAATCATTGCCTGTAGTCACATTCATTTTCATTGCTCTATAGAATCCCATTGCACAAATATACTATGGTTAATGTATCCTATGTACTGTTGATTGACATTTAGGTTTTTATCTTTTTGATATAACAAATAGTGTCCATGTCTACAGTACAGAGTGGATGTTTTTGTACATATCTTTTATCAGCACATGAGTGCCTTTCTGTTGGGTAAATCCTTAGGTTTAGAAATTCTGAGTAAGGGGATATGCATATGTTCACACTTAACTAAGGATGCCATATTGTTTGCCAAAATGTAATACTAATATATATCTCTTCAGCAATATCTGAGAACTTCAGTTGTTTAGAATTTGGTTTTGTCTGTTTTTTTTTAATTAATTAATTATTTTATGGTGATATTGGTTAATGAAATACATTAAATTTCATCTGTACATTTTAACAGTAAGATATATGTAAATATATATATATATATACATATATATATGTATATATATATATATATATTTACACTGTGTGTTCACCTCCCATAGTTAGATTTCCTTCTATCACCACATATTTGACCCTTTTACCTGGTTTACATCCCCGCTTGAACTTCCCACCTACCCTGTGGAAACTGTTAGTTTATTGTCCATGTCTATCAGTCTCGGTCTGTCAGGTTCATTCTTTGCTTTTAGGTTTAATAAAAAATATCATTTGATTTTCAACTTTTTCTCTCTGGTTTATTTTGCTTAGCATGATTATCTCGAGATCCATTCATATTGTCGCAAATGTCAGTATTTCATCTCTTCTTATGGCTGAGTAAATTTCCATTGTACATATGTAGCACAGCTTCTTTATCCGATCTTCTGTTGTAGGACACTTCAGTAACTTCCATGTCCTGGAGCTCTTTGAATAATGCTACTGTGAGCATCAGGGTGCAGATATCTTTTTGGATGTGAATTTTCAAGTCTTTTGGGCAAATAACAAGGAGAGGAATTGCTGGATCATATGGTAGATCAATTTTAACTCTTCTGATGTACATGTGGTGATTTCTTGTGGTTTATTTTACAATTATCTAGTAATTAATAAATTTGAATGCTTCTCTTTCTCTCTCTCACTCTCTCTCTTTATATATATATATATATATATATATATATATATATATACACACACACACACACACACACACACCTTTTTTTTGCCAAGTTTTATATTTTCCTCAATCAGTTCTTATTCAAACCTTATTTCTGTATTTTTTTTTTTGTCTTGGGACCTTTTTTTTTTTCCTTCACTCATTAATGTGTCAGGGTTCTTTATATATCTGGAGATTTTTAATTTTAAGTTTGTAGTATACCTTGGGTATCTTTGGATTCAGGTGGTAATAGAGTATTTCAAATTACTATGAACTTCATTGACTTTGTCTTTCTATATATTAATGGGATCATAAAAGGCCATGATCATCTACGAAAAAAAATATCCTGGAAATAAATAAAATGAGACAAATACAAAAGTGGTGTAAGTTTACAAAAACTAGTGTAGTTACCATATCAAGTTTCAAGATATACTTAATCTTTTCAGATTTAATATTCCTTTCCATGAAAATGTATTTTGGTGAAACAAGACTTCTTTTGTCCTGTTTTTGAAAAAAAACAACATTTAATGTCTCTTTGAAGTTTTCAGATGTACAGTGAAATACAAACTAACTAATGTAAATTATATCCTTGTTGTGTACATAATCTTGCTCCAGGATTATTAGTTTCATTAATGTAAATGAATTAGAACTACTAGGGATTCTCCCATTCTTTATGATGTATTTGGAATTAATTTTATTTCATAATACATTTTCAACAAATATAGCACTTTATTCTTATAGGCGATATAAATAGGCAGTTCAAAATAAAAATATATTCAGAGAAGTATGAATAAAAATATTTAAAAGACTCCTTATAATCAGTTTTGCTTAGATTGTGTTATAATGTCATGTCAGTAGAACACAAAGTTAACCAGAGGTTTAAGAAATTACAGAATATTTTCAGAAAAAAGTATTTCTTATTTGCCTGAAATATCTTTGAGATTGTGTCTTGCAATTTCAAAAAAATTATGAGATTTTTAAATTGAGTGTCAATATTCCAGAGAGATCTCTACCAGATGATGCTAAACAATGTTTTGAATCATAATATAGGAAAGTAGACAAAAATATCACTGCTCTGTATCATATAAAACCTGCTATACAAAATGCAAGCTTGACTCAAAAGATAATATTCCATATCATACTCTGTATTGTTACACACTTATTTATCTGAAAGACATGCAAGAATTAAATACATTTCTAATGCTACTAGCGTGTGATCAGTCTTTGAAATATATGCACCATCAGTGAATTGAGGAAAAGAAAAATGATTTGTCCACTCACCAGATAAACTATTGTTCTTAAGGTATCATGTCCAAGGGCTTAAAATGTATAGAAAGCCCTCAAACATTTTACTTAAGAAAATTTTCAGTTAGGTGATCCACTTTTCATCTACTTTGAAGGGCCTAAAATTTCTTATTTTCTCAATATATATATATAAGCTTGGAAAACGTAGTTTTATTTCCATTGGAAGCAATCAAAATTAAGGCAATCTTAATTAAATTACATTCAAACTAACAAGTGTTAATTGCATTACTACTATATGAATGAAATTGTTTGAGATCTCCCTTTTGTGACAATAAATGAGACTGATTTGTGGCCAGAAGGGGAAGAGAAAAAGAAACAGAGTAAAACTTAAATATGTAAAATTATTTTATCTGAGCAGTTTATTTGTGCCTACATAAATAGACTTGGGTTTCCCCACTCATACTAAGAGCAACAAATCTGAAATTTGTACTTGTTCAGAACAATAAAGGAAAGTATATATCAGAAACTGATGTTAATACTTCTCGGCTCTCAACTTAAACAAGAGAAAAATGTAGGCTTAAAATGCTCAGACTCTTAGAAACAGAGTATTTAGTAGTCACTTGTTTGCATATACCCCACAGAATTCCAAAAGAGATATGAAGTCTTTTCTAAAACTACATAGTATCTAAGAATATAAACATAGCTAAAGAGAAGGAACACAAAGACTATAACAGGAACCAGAGAAAAAGTTATCATGATACATGTGTATTGCATTCAAATTGTAAAAATGCAAAGATGAATGCAATATTTGACTCTGAGGCTCCCGCAGATCAAAAGGAAAACATTATTAGCTACAACATAGGCTGCGACTATGTAACAAAAACATATCAGTTGTCAGGAAAAAACAATTTTCTTGTCATTTATTTTCACCAGTGGGGTAAAATTAATGAAAAAATTGTGATAGATGCATAACTTTGTCAAAGATATTAGCAAATCTAAGCTCCTAATTTTGACAAGAAGGGGCATTTCTAGGGAAATGGTGGGTCGTGTTACTCTTAATGTTGTAATCAGACCCAAGAAAGTAATCAAAAGGATATGTGACTTCTCTGAAAATAAATAATTAATTGAAGTATTACAGGGAAAGTCTTGATGAAATAGTTTAAAAGACATGGCTATATGTAAAAATAATTGAACATTTAATATTTTAAATGAATATCAATTTGAGATGTTCAGGTTATGGGGAAACATGGCACCTGCTTAGACGAAATTTGAATTCTAGTAGAGAAAATTGGCACATAAATATATGACAATGCTATAATGTGATTAAGTTCTAAATCATACATATGGTAGTTTACTTATAAGGCCATAGCCAAGAAGACAATGAGCCCTCAGGTACCTATGTATATTCTCTTTGTGCATGGTACAAACTATATGATGTTAGATGACATGGCAATCATAAAGGTAAACATGGTTAGTAATTCTCCTGAGATACTACTCTCTTGAAACAATGAGAAGTGTTTGTATAAAGCTGGGTGTCCCATAGTTGGCAAAGAAGAACCAAAAGTAATATTTTATGAGACCTTAATTCAGACTGGTACTGTTTTTCTCTCCATTAGAGCAACTAGGAAGAAAATTGTCACAAAATATTACACTAGCTTCAAGTGACATAGACAACCAAATCTGTGATACATAAATGATGCTTAGGATTTCAAAATTAAGTAATCTAGACTCTTTGAATTTTAAAATGTAGCTCTCAAATATAATATTATTTTAGGTAACTTGGCATTTGTTTTCCCCATACCATTATTTTCCCAAGGTAAATAACATACAAACTATTAGAAATGGTTAAACATGGTCAAGGCCTCATAACTCTACAGCAATATTTGCATAACAGAGGACAATTGTGACCTAGAGTAATAAAATATAGCAGCCCAATAGAGAGTAGAGAACAGATTTGGGCCTGAACCTGAATAATTTGACTCTCAGCCCAGTGTTCTTCCACCTGAGAGTCATAGAGGTTAGTCTCTAGGCCAGGGTGCATGGTGGTGAATCTTGGCCTCACCCTGGACTATTTGTAAACCATGGGCAGTGTACAATTTTCTCTGGAGCTCAATATTCTCATCTGTACATTGAGAATAATCATAGTAGCTATCTCATGGGGTATTTGAGGGGAATAAATGAGTTAATTTCCTAAGAAGCATTTAGAGGACTTAGCATAGTGTTATTGGAGCTTAGTGTGGGCCCCTCTAAATATGCCAAAGTGGCATATTGACATTTTGAATTAAAGTTCTGTAAAAAGCAGTCATTATAAAGAGGACACTCTGATCTCTTATGTCCCTCTGAGAGCAGAAAACAACTGTCCCATGAGAAAGTTACCTTCCCTGCTCCAGAAGGAAAGAGAAACATCTTTAGCAGCAGAGATAGAGAATATGGGGCTGATAAGCCTGTATAAGCAAACCTTGTTTTTTTTTACTGATTTACTACCCCAAGCCCAAACTCAAATTATTCCATAAGAATTAAGTACACAAACCCAAATGTTTTTATCCTGTCAAATCTTCATCAATTTATTGTTTAACCCTCTAAAATGTACAAAAGCCATCTGCTTTAGTCATTTCCTGAGGCTTTCTTATGTACATACATAATCAAATTTGATTTTCTTCTGTTATATTTTCATGTCAATTTAACTCTTAGACCAGCAAGAAGAAGAGTAGAAAAATTCTACTTCCCTGATAGTGTAAACATGAGGTAAGAATTTGCTATCAGTATCACTTTTGACATTAGCCAGGTGTGAGTCTGGCCTAGGAAAAGATGCTACACTGGGAAACACATTTATGTGCTGCAATTATTTCTCTTCCATCAGTCTCACATCATCAGGCTAGGGCTGGGGACGAGGAGCTCTCAGGATCCCTAATTTCTGACTAGATGCAAATTATATTGCTCTCTGCATTGTTACCCTTGAAGATTTCTATGCTTTTGCCATTATGGAAATTAACATCCTCTTACAGTGGCAGTGGCTTTTTTTCTCTGAATAGCAGCATTCTCCTAATACCTCTTGTCACCATTTCACACTTATTTAGGAAATATAATAAAGAATAAGAGATTTCTGAGCATCCAGAACTCTCTTTTTTGATGCTTTTTCAAAATATTATTTTCTTGTCCTTAAATTTAAATATGTCTTCTTTGATAACACAAGACTGCAATGTTCATAGTCCTTTTGGCATCCAGGAGAAATTCAGCCAACATTTTAATTCAATTTTTATGACACTGAGTTTTTCATGTCTGCAACTTGTAGAAGGAGAAATTAATCCTTACTGCATTAACTTCTGGAAAAATATCAGAGGTTTTAAAACTTAATTTTGATCATATTTTGCCTATCCTTATAGTTGCAGTAAATTAGGCTAATGGTTGCAGTTAAAATGACATGCAGTAAACTGAACAAGTTGGTTAATAAATTGAATGGTGTTTCTAATACCAACTTCAACTTGTTACCTTAATAGGGAAGGGTATAATTCACATAAGACATCTCAATTTTAATATCATTTAGTTGCCTTGATAATTATTTCCTAGGTTTTCATAGAAACAATGTGTTCTGTTATTTTCTGCCAATATTCTACTTCCTGTAAGGTTCCAATCCTCCGTTTCCATGAGAAGCAACAAATGGTATAGACATTACAAGAGAAGGCCTTGAACTACGGTAAATCTAACTTTGAATTCTGTTTTTGCTGGTAATGATACTTGATTCTGTCAATGATACTTGAAAAATTATCCAATTTTACTAATCTTCATTTTCACAACAATACAATTAGGAATAATTGCAACTAACTTGTAATTAGATGTTTCCTTTATTTGTCGGTTTGATTTTTTTTTTTTGCTTATCTATTTAAATAAATTCCATAGGCTAAAATAAGTAAAGATTTTTTACAGTTCTCAAAAAGTAATAAAGGTAAAAAATTGACAAATATTGCTATTGATAAGAAATATATATTGATGAATATTTCTCAAAGGGCTAAGAGGAACAAAAAGCTAAATCTTAAAGGTTAAGTTAAATCTTTATCTCACACAGAAAATTATAAATAATATGACAAAGATACATAATATTTTTATTTTGTTTATGTTGGCCAAATAGTTACTTTCAAAAAATTCTTTCTAAGTCTGAGTGCTGATTCTCTGATAAAAAATATATATATATATAGTAAATATTTGCTTTGTTTCTTGCTTGTCCCTTAATCATTTATAATGTCTTTGTCACTGTAGTCTAATATTCTGATGTAACCAAATCTATCCGTCATTTTTCTTTGGAATAGGAGACTTCGATTAGTATTATTCTACTAATATCCTGCCCCTAGAGAATGGTAAATCAAAATATTCTGGGGGATTCTGACACATTCTCTTTTCAGGTTGAGAAGCGGAGGTATGGCCCCACAGTGAGCAACACTGCCGAATTGTTGCAACTGGTACTTGTATCACTGATGATGGGTTGGAGAATAAATGTTCAAAACCACAGTCATATAATCAAGAAATATCAATACTGTAACACAAATCTTTGCTTCTGAATGTGAATATGAGATTCACATTCAAACTAAATTAGGTAAAATAGATACCACTGATGAATAACAGCTTTGAACATAATGGTTTTCATGCTCTAACAATATTGAGGATGTTCCTCCCCACCTCTGGAATTTTTCTTTGACTGTGCTAAAATATACATTACATGAAAGTTGCCATTTTAACCATTTAAAGTGTACAATTCAGTTCCATTAGATACATTCACTCTGTTCTGAAAATGTCACCACCACTTATATCTAGTACTTTTTCATCCTCCCAAATTGAAACTCCGTGTCCATTAAACAATAACTCATCGATCCAACCTCCATAGCCCCTGGTAACCACCACTCTCTTTTCTGTCTCTATGAATTGGATTACTCTAGGAACCTCAAATCATATAGTATTTGTCCTATCTCTGGCTGATTTCACTTAACATATACTTTTTTTAAGACTGAATAACAGTCCATTGTATGTATATATCACATTTTGTTCATCCATTCATCTGTTAATATGTGTTTCCACATTTTAAGTTACTATGAATAATAATGAAATGAATATTACCATGCAAATCTTGTTCTAGTTCTCTCTTTTAATTCCTTTGTATATATACTAAGAGGTATACATTTAACTGATATTAATTCTTGTATTAAAGGCTAAGAGGGAAATTACCACCTTATTTTTTTCTCCCTCTTCTACCAGTTAAAATGACTGATTGCTTGTGACCAATGAAAATCAATTTGGTGGATCTAGTTGTATGATATCAGCCTTAACCCATAGTGAATGGAGGGGATATTCTCAAATTAATTCTTTTGTCCATTGTCTGTTTGACACCATTCAAGTTTTATATTAACATGACATGAATATTCATAATTTTGAGTCAGAAATTAAATCCCGACATATTTGTATAAATAAAAGCCTTATTTATTTACTTTTTTTTTTTGGTCTAGTTTACTAGCATGTTAATTGTGTAAGGGCAGAGGGATAGTCTGTTTGCTTTTTCTCTATATTTTTTGGCACATACTGTATGAGACTATGAAACAGGATACACAGGTGACTGATTCCTAACCCACAGAAATATCAAGATAATACATGTGTTTTTTAACTTATTAAGTTTGTGTTAATATTGTTATGCCACAATAGATCACTAACACACATGGCTTCAATAATAAGAGCATTGAATTGCTAACTTGTGACAGATCAAATTACATACAAGTTAAGTTTGATACAAGTAAATAGATATTAGTTATATTCTGGAATAATTTTCTTAAATAAATTTCCATTTTGTAGAATTAGACTTTGCTAAATTGTTTACTTGTCTGTCTTGCTACAATGTGTGAAAAGGGTTAAATTTTATGCTTTCCATAATTAGTTTCTTGATCCTTATACAGCAATATAAAACCTGCAGCTAATATACTTTTAGCTTTAACATATAAAAATGTCATCTTTTATTTCAAACTTTAAAGATAATATTTTCTGTGTATTTTTCTATAATCTGGATAGAAATGATTAATACTGGACAAATTAACTGGCGGAATTTAAGAAAAAAATATCCAATTCAAACCACTAAAAGCATTTCAAATATTACTTGTTAGTAAATGTGTAAACAGATTTACTTTAGACAAAATATCTCCTCATTATCCTTCCTTAATTTTTCCAACACACTTTCTTCTACCAGAATTAAAATGTACCGTAAAAATGCAATATTCTCCAGGCTAGAATTAAACGAGCCTTTATAATAATGAGCATTAGATTACAAAATTTTAATTCTATTCTTTTTTTGCCAAGCAAGACTGATTTTATTTTGTTTTATGCCCTGGAAAGTACCAGTTTCATGATTAGGGCAAATTACATATTCCATTGAGAGAAAAATATAATTTAAATACAAATGAATCAAAAACGAAGTCAAGATCCATAAAATAAGATGGTAGAGAGGATAGAAAGATGACAAAATTGAATAGAATGAATGAACATCAATTCATAGGGGAAAAGGTGGAAGTAAACAATTGGACACTGCATGTTCTTTATAATAAGAGTAACTACTGTGCAATAATGCATGTTCAGTGAGATCTTAAAGTGGAAAGGAAATTCAAAATTTTATGTGAATTCCATAACCTTTGACATTTGGCAAGCAATGGTAGTTTTCTTTTTAAAGCACCATCTGACTTGGTTTGATCTATGGGCTTGATCTATGAGCTGACTGACAGTGTATAAGACTTAGAGTAAACTATCTGAAAGGTATTTCCCAGTTCTACCATTATGAGTTTGATAATATGATTTACTATACCATTTTCTCTTTTCTTTCTGCTGAGTACAATCCAAATGTATTGATTAATTTCAGAAGCTTAGAGGTATAGCCTGATAAAGGATTTCTCAATAGGCCTTATAGAAACATATATTTCTCTTGTTGTTAATTCATATATTTGATAATAAACAGTGCATCATTAACCCTCTTCCAATTAACTTTTTAACAGCTAATTTAAAACAAGTAGCTACTGAGTGTCTGAAATTCAAGAGTTCTATTTTTAAAGTAAGATTTACTGCTGATAGAATTGAGAACAAACTTTTACAATAAAAGAGGCAGGTAGTGGAACTCTACAGCTGTAGTGATGAAGCTTAAGATTCAAGAGATCAACTGGATTCCCACTTTCCAGAAAAGGACTGCTAAGATCATGCTTTAGGAAATGGTTATATCTTTAATAAATATGGACCTAGCACATTGAACAGACAGATGGTTTCATATTTTAAAAATGTAATACAGAAAAGCCTTCACCAGAAGCTCTTTCACAAGGCTTATCTGAGTTGAGTTAGATGCCCATGTTCCTGACATATTCCTGATGGCAGCGGTTGCTCCTATTTTTCCTCCAAGAGTAACACTTTGGGCATTATTGGCCATCTTACTAAACCCACACATTTTGACTGAAATTTAAAATTACCTAAATAAATACTTAAACAGAGACTAGATAATAATTCAGTTAAGACCCTCGGTTTTAATAGGTATCAAAAAGTATAACCCAGGAAATTTAACTGCTACAGAATTTATATGCAAAATACTACCACATAATTTTATCACAGATGTAAAAATTAATGCATAGATATCCATTTAACATTTCAATTTATTATTATTACTTGAATATATATACTACAATAAATCCATCTAAATTATTTTTAAAATCTTTGTCCTCTGAATGACTGTACTAAAATAAAAGAATTTGTAATTTTCAAATGTTAGACCCAGATTTGACATTTTACATACAGATGACACAATTATTCTACAATTTAAAATCTACTTTATTGCTATGTTCATGAAGTAACAATAAAAGTAAATGTTATATGTGTCACGTAATTGTTTTACTTGCCATGCGGTTTAGTATATAAAAGTGGTTGTAAATAGATGCAATAAAGCTACACTGGGATTCGATCAGGCTCTCTTACTTTCCTCTACTTAGAGAAAAATCTAATTTAGTTTCGCATGTTAGCATTCAATATATTCTCATATCAGTACCAATTAAGAAATGGTTTTTTATCTACTACAAGGTAATTTAATAAAAATGGAAAAAAATACACTAACTGAAACTCCTATTATTTGTATCCTTGGAGTTATTTTATAAGGGTGATTTAATTTTACATATTTCACTGAGAAAAACTGTTTTGAATTGACATAGAGCAGAAAAGAGATTCTCCGGGAATTTTTAAGATGGACTGTAGATAAGAAAATTAAGAAAGGATCAAATGCTTAGACACTGCTTTTTACAACCTTCCCAAACTGTCCTTACTGTTAAGAGTTTGCTTCTATGAAGAGCCATGAAGTTTCTTCATCTCGAGGACAGAAAAATGGAAGCCCTGGAGATATACACAATTCCTCAAGTCCAGAAAAGTACATCTGTCATTAAGAATGTCTATGTGTTTGTCTGTTTCATTTGTTGTGCTGAATAGAGTTTATCTATGCTCTGTAGGTCATTGGCTCTCAAACTCTAAAACCATAAGAATTAGCTGAAGAACTTATTAAAATTTTCAGATTATTTGGATCATACTTACAGATTCTGATTTAGTAGATTCATGAGGCCAGACGTAGGAATATCATTTGTAAAATGTCACTCTTTCAATAGTTAAAAAGACAAAGTTTTCTACCTCCAAAGCAAGATTTTAAAAGTACCCGAAAAACACAGAAAGGTTATCTTCAGATAAAGTCATCTCTCATATTGGACAATAAATCTAAATTAATATAGAAAACAATTTAGCAAACAGTGATGCACTCTGCGTGTAGAGTTATTTTATATTATAGTAATAGTTTACAGATAGCTTTTTTAATTCTTATCAAAACCAATAGTTCTTCCTGAAATATTGTACTTACTCATTAAAAATCCCTAAGTCCAAACTTGTGCAGTTTATATAGAATGATGGCAATGTTCAACAGTGTATAGGGTAAATTTTAATCTCTTGAATAATGAGATGTTAACTAGAACCACTCTTTCGCCATTTTCTTGGCCCTTGTTATAAAGTTGTTTTCATTTCTCATAATCTCTAAACATGAATTTCTGGATTTTTAATTATGCTTTTTCTCTATGTTTGCATATCAGCAGGTGGACTGTTATTCCTTTATAGTTTGTTATAAAATCAACTCTATTTTTATTCATCAATAGAAAGCAATTCAAAATCATATTTATATATATAAACTATAAATTTATTGCTTTTTCATTTGTTACAAGACCAATTCACATTAATAAGCAAAGGGTGAATTTTTTACTTTAATAGAGAACTGATAAGATTTCTTTCTTCACTCAGGGGATTTTAATTTTTAAAAAATGTTAAGATACTTATATGTATAGTATTCTTATTTTAGAATTAATATATTAAGTTTCAATAATGTTAGGAATTAAAAATGACACAATATTTTTTCTAAACATTAGCAAATAGCAACTTTTTTGAGAAGTTAAAAATATGTTCGGTACATTTGCCTCTTTTCTATATATAAAAATAACAATGTTGAGTTTATTTTTATACAAAATGCGTTTTAAAATATATGAACCCTTCAGAATGAACATAAGTTTGGCATTCAACCATCCAAATAGTTTAATGATCAATGTTGATACATTTTCATTTTAAATAAATACTAAACATATGTTTATAATGCTAGCACATTTGTTTGGAGAATTTGTAAACAACTGTCTTTAATAAAATTTTTGTTAAACTATGTGAGACACTGCATTTCCCATTCAAAATCAATATTCATATTTAGACTCTAAGATCCATTTCAGAGGTGCTGACCTTTCCCTGATATTCAACTCTAAAACAGATGGCAATTGAATCTTAGTGTGTATGAGTCTTAGTCCTTCATTGTGAGATGGAGAGCTCACTGGACCTGCCAACTTGACCCACAAGAGTCCCTTTATTCTATAGTAATATTATGCATTTGAATTACTATTAGAATTTTGACATTTCTGTCTGGATTAAACAAAAGACATACAAAATGTATTTTCGGATTTTGACAGTACAACTATTTTCCAAAAGATCTAAGTGAGTAATTTCCTGAAAACCTCTCATCAGGTATGATCATATAGTAACAATGAGATTGTTCCTCACAGATCTCCAACTATAGGAAGCACATTGACAAAGGTGCCTGTTGCTGTTCTCGGAAGCCTATCGCTGAGTTTATGTAAAGCCGAAGCTTCCAAAGTACTGCTTACAGATAATGAATGAGAAATGCAGAGATGCTGAGGGAGATCCCTTCTTGGGAGACACATGATTTATCTGCCATCTCACTATGAATTGAGGACTCCCTGCCCATCATGCAGAAGCTCACTTAAATGACAGAGTAGTCACCTAAAAGGCTCAACTGGCTAGGATTATACTTGCCCTCGTTTTCATTTGGGGTCAGAAGGCGTGTGGTTTGAAGGTTGAACCTCCTTCCTAATCATTTCTCTCACACAAGAATATCACCTAACAAAATATTTGCTAGTTAAATCTCATGTTGACGTCTATTTGTTAGAGCACAGAGCTGCACTAACTACTAACACAGGATATTAGGAGATTAAAGTTAAAAAGTGGTATTAGTATGTTGAAATATATAAATTAAATTCAAAGTATTCATGATCATTTACAGAAAGAGTTCTCAGGAAAATAAAGATGAAGACATTGCAAAGATATTAATATAGAATATTAATACATATTGATACAGGTATTAAAATGCATTGATATATAATGATGAAGGTAAATTCAATAGGAATAATACATATTAGTTTATGTGGAGACAAAAAGTGAATAAGAAGACTTTGAGGTTTTTAGTATACCACTATTCAAATATTAATACAATGTAGAAGAGTACCATATATTATAGGATATTTTAAAATAGTATGAAATTCTCCAGTTAACATTTCCATCAGATCAGCAGCTACATGGCTGCTAGCACTCTTTTCTTCCACATCAGTGGCAGACACCACAAGGTATACAGAGTTCTCTTTCCCACTAATCCCAATCCTTGTCAAGATACATTCTAATAATACAAAGGAAAGCATTATTTGTCTCATCTGTCTAAAAGAGTTTACCTCAATTTCAATGGAAAGGTAGTAGAATAAGCCAACCTAAATTACAACAGTAGAAGTTTAGGTCATGCCATCCCAAAATATGCCACTTTATTATATTGATTACTTTGAGCAGTAGGCAATTTAATAACAGCAAATTCAGGAGAGGTTTTCTCTGTACTCCCTTGATCTCCCTAAAGACAGATCCCCCAAAAGGAACTCAATTGTCATAGATCTCCTCTCTCTAGGAGCCTCATCAACTACCAAAGGTTGATTCTCATCACTGAAGAACAGACCAGAAATGGACACGACACCCAGACAAACTTTGTCACAAACTATCAGATCTTCCATTTACTCTTCTAAGAACCCATTTATCTATACAAAGAGCCATTTAGTCTCCTAAGAGGCTTATACGGCTACCTTGCCTTTCCTTATTAAGGTAATATTTAATCCTGAATTCTAAAGCCACCTCTGTGAGTTGCTAATTTTTCCTAGGTATCTCCCATGTTCACAAAAATAATACCTGTTAATAAATTTGTGGGTTTTTTTCTCTTGTTAATCTGTTTTTTTTTATTACAGAGTCTCAGCTAAGAACTCAGAATGGTCCAGGGACAATAATTTTTCCTCCCGTACACAGTCATACTACTTAAAGGAGGGACCAAATGCTAAAATTGATGAATGCTCAGAGGACAGTGCATAGGAAATAATGTAAGAGAATAAATATAGTCATAATAATCTCAGCATAAGAACTGACTTTCCAACTTTCACAGCTATTCAAACATGAAGGATTAATTTCAAATTTTTTTCATTAATTATTATTATAATTAATATTAATGCCTCCCAACTGTAAGTTTTTTTAAAAGAGACAAGTCGACAGTGAGGTAAGAATATTAGAAAAATCAAGTTTTATATTATTTTGCTGACTAAAAGATCTTTATGGTATATTTCATCCTTTATATGATATTACTCTAAGGACAGAACTTTGGTGAGTAAGATTACCATCTTTTCGTCTAATTTCAGTGAAAATGAAACTGAGGAAAATGGTTTAACTTTAGATATGATATTGAATATAAATATATAGAAACTTCTTAATTGCCTGAATAAAAAAAAATTGAAATTAATGCTTATTTATCATGGGGAGAGGCTAATACGTGAACTCAGTTCATTGAAAAAGATGTCAAAGCCATCTGGAGATAATTTTGAGAATGAAGAGTTGTTTCAATAAAAAAAGTTAAAGAAAATGCCATTAACCATTAACACCTTAAGAAATTTGTTTCAAAAATAGGGAAGTGAGGAAAAATAAATAAATAATTATTAGGTCATGCAAAGTCGAAGGCACTGAAGTTACTGATCTTTCCTTTTTTCTCAAAGGAAAACTGAGGGAACCAAATACATCAATGATGCATTAAAATAAATATTTGTTACAATTTTGGAATTGTGTGTTGTGCTTGTTTCCTAATAATGTGAATGTTGCTTACTATTCTATTAGATAGAAATTAACAATATAATTAAAAATATAAATAAATACTGTACAGTCTGAAGAGTTATATGCTTTCAAAAGTTTGAAGAGAAACTCAGTGCATCCTGGAAAATGTCAATGTTCATTTAATGGCAGATAAAGCAAATAATGTCTCCATCCTCCATTTAACCTAATTAAATGACTCAAATAAAGACTGGTTAGAAGAGATCATGAAATAACAAAATGAGTCCGTTTCAACTATGACAACTACCATAGAGACCAAAGAGAATCAAGTGCATACTTATCTTAAGAATTACTGTACATCCGGCCATTATAAAAGTAAACATCTATCTGTATGGGGCAAATTGCTTTCCCATTATGAGACTCCTCCTACCTTGAAAAATTACTTGAAGCCAGACTAACAGGAAGCAAGTTTATTTCACAGGATTTGAGAAAAGAGAAAAATTAAATCTTTTTCCTTCACATATAAAATATCTCAATATTGTAAATTATAAACATGAAAAATAATGACAGAAATTTCTGTTCTAATCTTGACAAGCTAAATTAGTTCTCTTAAATGTTTAGGGTGGTCTTTGTAAAATCCTTGACTAATTTTACCACCTTCATTCTTTATTTAATTTTCAAAGAACCATTAGCAGAAAGGAAGCTTTTCTTTCTTTCTGGAAACAGAAATAATAATCAAGTATGCAAAATGAAATTTTGGATTTACGTTGTATTGCTTCTTTTATTTTGGTAAGCCAACCTACTAATTATCTCTCACCAAAAAGTTAGCTGGCAACCCAATAGGTTTTTCTCCTTTAGTTATTATTAAAGTATTTACTATGATGTTGTTATAATTTTTGAAAATATAAAATGGGTCTGTTGCTATATTCCAGCAACCAAGCATTAGTAGTTCAATGCTTAAATATTTTTAATTTTAGAAAAAGAACAATGGATTTTGTTTCTCTGTCTAGATGAACAGGTACAGTGGAAAATATTTTGCAAAATAGTAAAGGGTACTTCTCAAGTCTTTTTGATAGCTTCCACAAAGCTGGTTTACATCTAAAACTCTCACTTACACTCCACCATGCTTTATTTTTCACTTTTAATTTTTCTTTCAATTTTGTGATGAAGATGGTTGAACTTCTCAGGAAAATGGAGACAGCTATTAATTGTATTCAAAGAGCAAAACTGTAGCTTGAAGTCCAGGAAGCTTTAATTTGGAATACATGATATCGAGACTTGATAAGCTGCAATAATTTGAATTGATTTAAAAAATCCAAAAATGTTCATCTGATATTGTTTTAAATTCAAAGGGAAAAAGTATTAATTCTCTTATTATTTGAAGGAGAATATATTCTATTTCCCTAATATATATTTTTAAATGTTGCTGTACCATTAGTTCATGTACCCAATAATATATAATGTTAATAGAAACCAACTTATTTTAGAATATCTACAGCAATCAAAATCTATAATGTGTCTCAAATTATACATTTAATGTGCTATAAAGATACTGAAGCCAAGAATTTCATCTAGGTTTCATTTGGTCAAAATGACAGACCACAGCAAGGTTTGCGTGCCAACCCCAACTGGGCTTGCTGCTTATGACAGAACTGTGGACAAATTGGATCACTGTGTGGAATTGACAGGATAGTTTTTAGGTGAGTCACAGAGATAGTAGCACAGGACATTGGTGTAAGGTGAGAGGAAGTTGAAAATAACTGGTAGATCTGGTACATTACCGGTTTTTGAGAACATGTCAAACACGTGAATCCTCTGATCTGAAGAGAAATTGAAATCAAAACAACTCTCTGTGAGCAGTCCACTTCTCAAAGGCCAGAAGTGTTAGAGCATAATACTTTCTGGATCAGATAGCCAGAAATAGAGACATGAAAAGAAAGCTGTGATGCTGACTCGATACATTTTTTTCACAATATTTCACAAACAAAAAATGAAGTTTTGTGGGAAAATGAATGTTCTCTTAAAGAACAAATGGTACTCGGGAGGCCACTGTCTTCTAGAAGTCTGGTGAAATGACGGCTCGCAGGACCCAGGCAGTTGTCGATAGTTGGATTTTCCTACCCTATCAGGGTTTTTGCCTCTGTCTAAAACTCTGCTATGATTCCTTCCTGAAGCAATTTTGAATCCATAAGGAAGAATCCAGGAAGCTCTGATTTTGTGAGGCAAATACTTATAAGTAGTTCAAGGACAGATGCTAGTCAAGCATGAAGTGAGAAATAGGAGTGGGTGAGGGTGACAGGGACCCAGGGGGTCGACTGTATGGTGATGGGTGATAAAAAGTCCTCCTGAGCACAGCTGACTTTTAGAGACAGCTCGAATTTCAAGGAAGCTTATCTCTGACAACTGCGTTGCCACAAACACCTGAAATTCACAAAAATGTTCAGGAAATGGCTAAGGTAAAACCAAAAGTTGCCTCAGAGTAAAGGAAAGGTTTTGTACTTACTATGTAGAAAAGCAGGTGAGACAAGCCCCCTCATCAGACATCAGGGACCTCGGCCAAGCTTTGGCTTCAGGTTGACGGATCCTCCTTGAGCTACGAAGGCTGTGCTGGGCTCTTGCCCCTTGGCAAAAGGAGGCCCTAGTTCTGAGATGGATTCTGCCCTTAACCTAGAAAGGCAAACAGCACATGAAGCTCCCAAAATGTTCTTGGGCTGTGGTGTGGGCAGAAGTCCATTTGGGCAGATTTCTTTGATTCAATTCTTCGATATTTTGAAATTTAGATCCTTGATGTAAGCGTGGACGGAATTCAAGGTGATATTGAATTCATGTCCATGACGTCATGATCTAGTAGTTACAAACCTCCTAATGTGCCCTTCGCAAAGTGTCCGGCTATAGTCTGCCTCCCAGTAAACTCCCACATCAGGGCTGAGAGGATACTCCTCACTCTTTATACCCTTCCTTCAGAATAGGCAAAGTCCAATGTTTATAGGTCTCTGTGGGGGAAAAAAAAAAACACACACATGAAACACTCACAGTTACGTGGACACTGATACACACAAAGGATACTTTATGTTCACATGCTGATTTGCACTCACACATTACCAAAGACACAAAATGCCCACCTCATTAAACACCTGAAAATATACCCGGACATCCAAGAACTTTTCACACAGGCACACACGTGCCGACATTAATGCATTTCCACATGCCTGGATGTCCGCATGGCTGCATTTCTCTTTCACACACACATACACACTCACATTCACACACACACAAACACACAGACTGGTACCTGACACAGCCCACATGGTGCTTACTTGAACTCTGTTCCCCTGCCATTCCAGAACAGCTCCACAATTCCCATACCAGGAAGGGCCAATGAGGCTGACCCTGGCTGTCCTTGTGTAACTCAGACACAGAAAGACACCCAGAATCATGCCAGCATCCCAGTCAGGCCCTTGCGGACACCTAGTTTTTCACATCGGGGCCACTGCAGGTCTGGGCTGTCCGTACTCTCCTCAGCCGTCTAACATGCCTTGCTAAAGGACAAAAGAGAGTGTGCCTGTTGGCATGGCTGGGAAAAGAATACGTGGTTTTTTCTATTTGAACCACTAGCCAGACTCAATGAGACATCACCAAACACCATGTCCCCAGAATCCTGTCCCTCGCTGCCCACTCTGGCTGGACGGTGGGCCTAAGGCAGGCCCGTTCTCAGAAGCTGGGTGCTTTCTTGGATCCCACAGCCCTTTTGTGGCGGGGGGAGGGGGCAACAGTATCCAGGGTGAGAATGGGGAATAGGGAAAACTGGCCTGAAGTGGGCTGCAAAACAGGCAGAGTGAGGAACATAGGTGTGGTTGTCCGGGGAATGAAGAATGGAGAATGGGTGAGCACAGGAATGTCGAATTGCCTGCTAAAGTTAAAGAAACATGAAGGAAAGGGACATGGCCTGCTGGAAAATTCCCATGGAATTGGATGGGGTACAAAGTTGGAAGCTGAGATAGAGGCCAATGGAATGAGAGAGTCAGGAAAAAGAACAGGGCTTGAGGTTAATTGCTAGACACAGCAAAATTCTGGGGGAGCGGGGAGCCCACTGCCTGTGCAGCATCAAGTGCATGCACAACAGCTGTGATTTATTAAGACTTAATCCTCCCTCCTAGGAGTATTAATTGGGCAACTCACTTGAGCCAGTCCAGGGACCCAAAGAGGCTCAATTGAGGGTGATTGGCACCTGCCTGGCCATGGCTCCCCTGTGGGCTTTCACCTGCTCGGCCTGGCCGCTTCGAGATTGCAGAAGAGCCGAGCTTGAGTGAAAAAGGGTTCTATGCAAGGCAGGTGAGGGTGGCCTCCTGGTAGGCTGGCCATTAACGGTCGGGCCTCTGGCAGGAGGACAGGCAGAAGTCCTGAGCCTTGGCTCTCAGGCGGTCTCCAGGAACCCCAGGGTCAGTGGAGAGTGTACACTATGTTCCCCCAGTCTGGCCTGGGCTAAGGCTGAGGAAAAGGTGGTGTGAAACAGTAGTGGGATGCCATAGCACTGTGTGGTATTGATGGAGTGTCAGCTGTAGGCGAGAATACGGAGAACTCATGTGAGCTCAGGACACATAAAGGCAACCTTGGCTATTGAATTCAGTCCTCTGCTAAGTCTCCATTGTGATGGTTATCACTGGCATACGTAGCCTTCAATGCAAGCAGGGATGAAGAAACCAATTCTCTGGCAAGGCCAAGGGCAAAAGGTTCCTGGGTGCGCTCTTTGACACTGGGAGCCGGGCCTGCCTAGTTCCCGGCACTGGAGGGTCTGGGAATCATTGCTCTGCCTCTTTCTGGACTATCAGCTCATGGAGGCCCAATCCACCTGAGGCCAAAGCTTGGCCGGGGACCCTGATGGCTGAGGAATGGGACTTGCGGAGACTTGTCTTACATGCTTTTCTATATAGTAAGTACAGAAGCTATTCTTTGCTCTGACAGCACTTTGGGCTTCACCATAGCCTTTTTCTGTAATGTTTTGGTGAATTTCAGGTGTTTGTGGGAACACGGTTGTCTTAGATAAGCTGCTTTTCTACTAGCTGGCCTTGAAATTCGTGCATTCCCTACCAATCAGCTGTGCTCAGGAGGACTTTTTATTACCCATCACCATGCAGTCAATCCCCAGGGCCCCTTTTGCCCTCACTCACTCCCATTTTCACCTCATACTTGACTAGCATCTGCCCTTGAACCATTATAAGAGTTTGCCTCACAGAATCAGAGCATCCTGGGTTGTTCTTATGGATTCAGGATTGCTTAAGGGAGGAATCATAGCAGAGTTTTGGACAGAGGTAAAAACCCTAACGAGGCAGGAAAATCCAACTGTTGGCAACTGCCTGGGTCCTGCGAACCATAATTACACCAGACTTCTAGGAGATAGTGGCCTCCCCAGCACCTTTTGTCCTTGACGAGAACATTCATTTTTCCACAAAACTTCTTTCTTTTTTTTTTGTGAGTCTTGGGAAAAAAAGTATCGAGTCAGCATCACAGTATTTTTTTTTTTTCATGTCTCCAGTCCTGGCCACCCGATCCAGAAAGTATTATACTCTAATATTTCTGGCCTTTCGGAAGTGGACTACGCACAGAGAGTTAACACTCTCTGTTTTGAGTTCAATTCCTCTTCAAATCAGGGGATTCACGTGTTTGACATGTTCTCATGAAACGGTCATGCACCAGATCTGCCAGTTATTTTCTACTTCCTCTCACTTTACACTAATATCCTGTGCAATCATTTCTGTGACTCACTTGAACCATCCAGTCAAATCCACGCAGTGATCCAATTTGTCCATAGTTCTGTCGTAGGCAGAAAGTCCAGCTGGGATTTGGCACCCTGCTGTGGTCTGTCATTTTGAACAAATGAAAACTAGCTGACATGCTTGGCTTCAATAACTTAAGAAAATTTCAAGTGTGCTAATACATGAGCCAACATCCCTTTAGAAGGATGAGTGCTCAGCAATATCTGCCAGGTTGTTGACCTTCACCCAGGTGCTTACCCTCTTTATGCGTTGTTGTCTTCCTGCCACCCTGAGGCTCTAGTCTATTTTCGGAGCCTCTAAATTCTATTTTGTTCATTTTCCTTCTGTATATCTTACCCTCTGTTCCAGGTCCACATGGGAGTGAAAACAGAAAGACCCTGTTACTTTCAGCAACATATTTCCCTTCCCTGGGTGGGCTGGGTGACCGTTCAAAGGACGAGGGTCACAGCATGTTTTTGTGAGGTGTTCAGCCGGGAAGTGGCAGAGGCAAGTTCCAGGAGAATGCAGCCCCTAAATCCCAAGACTGTTCGGCAACCACCTATCTTCTCATTAAGGTCCGGTGGTTGCACAAGTCGCTAGGTCGAAGGAGTCAGCCTGTGGTATTTGGGCAAACACATGGTAGATGCAGACAAGACTTGATTAGAGAAAGAGTTCATTGCAAGACAGGTGAGGTCAGCCTCCCAGTAGCATCCCAACGGAGAGTTAATAGTAGATTGGGGCCTGAATCCGAATTATTTGACTCCCATTGTAGTGTCTTCCACTTGGGAGGCATAGAGCTTAGTCTCCAGGCCACCGTGCATGGTGCTGAATGTTTGTCTCACCGTGGACTAGTTGTTGGGCAGGATACATTTATTTCTGGGACTCAGTGTTCTCTTCTGTAAATTGAGAATAATCTACCTCATGGGATTTTGTGTGAGATAAATGAGATAACATCCTGAGAAGCATTTAGAGGGCTTAGCATAGCATTATTGGAGCTTAGTTTGTCCCTCCCCCCCCCCAAAATATGCCAAAGTGGGATATTGATATTTTGAATTAAAGTTAGGTAAAAAGCAGTCCACAAAGCGGACACTCTGATCCCCTATGACCCTCTAAAGGAGAAAACAACTATCCCATGCAAAAGGTACCTTCCTTGCACCAGAGAAACATCTTTAGCACCAGAGGTAGCGAATACGGGGCTGAAAAGCCTGTATAAACAAACCTTGTTTTTTTTATTTACTGATAAACTAAGCACATGAGCCCAAATTTCTTTGTCCAGTGAAATCTTCATCAATTTATTGTTTTATCCTCTAAATTGTACAAAAGCTGCCTGCTTTGGTGTTTTCCTTAAGTCCCATTATCTATGAGACCTCCTTATTTACATACATAATCAAATTGGATTTTCTTCTGTTATTTTTCATGTCAATTTAATTCTTAGACCAGCCAGGAGAACCTATGAGGGTAGAGGAAAAAATAGCTACCTCCCCGATAGTGTAATCATGAGGTAAGAGTTTGCAATCGGTACTACTTTTGACATGAGTCAGGCATGAGTCTGGCCTAGGAAAGGACGCTACACCGGGGAATCACATGAATGTGCCGCAATTATTTTCTTTCCATTAATGTCACATCATCAGGCTAGGAATCCAGACGAGCAGACCTCAGAAGTGCTAATTTCTGTCTAGAAGGGAATTATATTACTCTGCATTGTTACCCTTGCATATTTCTGTTTTTGCCATTAAGAAAATTTGCATCCTCTAACAGTGCCTGTGGCTTTTTTTCTCTCAATAGCAGCATTCTCCTAAAACCTCTTGTCACCATTTCATGCTTATTTAGGAATGTAACAAAGAATTAGATTTGTGAGCATCAAGAACTGTCCCTTTCTGGATGCTTTTTCAAAATATTATTTTCTTGTCCATAAATTTAAATATGTCTTCTTTGCTAACTCAAGAACCAATGTTCATAGTCTTTTTGACATCCGGGAGATATTCAGCCAACATTTTAATTCACTTTTTATGTACTGAGTTTTTCATATCTGTAACTTGTAGGAGAGATTCATCCTTATTGCATTAACTTCTGGGAAAATATCAGAGGTTTTAAAATTTAATTTTGATCATATTTTGCCTCTCCTTATAGTTTCAGTATACTAGGTTAATGGTAGCATTTAAAATGACATGTAATAAACTGGGAAAGTTGGTTAATAAATTGACAGATGTTTCTAAAACCAGATTGGACTTGTTACCTTAATTGAGGGTATCATTTTTCACATATGATATCTCAATTTTAATACCATTTAGTTGCCTTGATAATTATTTCCTAAGTTTTCATAAACCCTCCTTTGACATAATTATCTTATTTTTGCAATGGCCAGTCATTAAATCTTTAAATCTCAGAATGAAATAATTAGTTAGGTTAGCTTAAGCTGCTGCAAAAAGAAACACTTACATTACAATGGTTTAAAGAATAAAGGAACAAGTGTGTTGAGCTCTTGTGACAGTCTGAAATGTGGGCTTCGGCTTGATGGTGGCTCTTGTGCATGCTGTTCTTCCAAGTAGTCATTCAAGGACTTGAGCCAACTTACTACCTTCCAACTTAAGCATTCTGTTTCAAAATCTCTTCAATCATTGTCAATTCAGTCCATGGAAAGGGAAAAGTGGCAGAAGTCCACATGCAGAGATTTTCCGAATCAAGTGAGGTGAAGGTGGCAAATTTTATATCAGCTCACATTTTTTTCTTGCAAATCCAGGCAAATGTTCACACTTGGCTTAGAAAAGGCAGAAGAATGCTATTCCTCATTAGGTAGCTATGTCTAAGTTCCATCTCTCTTACTTAGGAAAAAGGAAAATGGTGTTTGTGGAGAAATAGCACATTAAACGTGTAATTTGAAAAACATTATAGATTTTGATTGCTGTAGATATTCTAAAATAAGTTAGTTTCTATTAAGAATATATATTAGGTACATGAACTAATGGTATAATAGTACAGAAACGTTTAAAAATATATATTAGGGAAATAAAGTATATTCTTAAAATAATAAGAGAATTAATACTTTTATGTCTTTGAATTTAAAACAATATCAGATAAAAATTTGGGGATCTTTTAAATCATTTCAAATTATTTCAGCTTATCAAGACTTGATATCACGTATTCCAAACTAAAGCTTTCTGTATGTCAGGCTAAAGCTCAGCTATTTGATTACAATTAATTACTATCTTCATTTTCCATAAAAGTCCATTCATCTTCATCACAAAAGTGAAAGAAGATAAAAGTTAAAATTAAAGCATAGTGTAGTGTAAATAAGAATTTTAGATGTAAATTAGCTTTGTGGAAGCTATAGAAAAGACTAGAGAGGTGCCATTTTCTATTTGGCAAAACATTTTCCAATGTCCCTGCTCTACCTAGATGGTGACACAAAATCCATTCTCCTTTTTATAAAATTAAAAACTTAAGCATTGAACTACTGATGCTTGGTTGCTGGAATATAGCAACAGACCCATTATTATATTTTCTAAAATTATAATAACATCATAGTAAATAATTTAAAAATAACTAAAGGAGAAAAACCTATTTGGTTGCCAGCTAACTCTTTGGTGACAGATAATTAATAGGTTGGCTTACCAAAGCAAAAGTAGCAAAACAACATAAAACCAAACCTTCATCTTGCATACTTAATTATTATTTCTCTGTTTCCATATTTAAAAACTTCCTTTCTGCTAATGGTTCTTTGTAAAATAAAGAATGAAGGTGGTAAAATTAGTCAAAGATTTTACAAAGACCACCCTAAACATTAAGTGAGCTAATTTAGCTTGTCAGGATTAGAATAGAAATTTCTGACATTTTTTTCATGTTTATAATTTATAATATTAGGTTATTTAATACGTCTAGAAAAAAAGATTAGATTTTTGTCTTTTCTCATATCCTGTGAACTAAACTTGCTTTCTGATCGTCTGGCTTCAAGTAATTTTTCAGGGTAGGAGGACTCTCATAATGCGAAAGCAATTTGCCCCATACAGATAGATATTTACTTTTATAATGACCAGATATACAGTAATTCTTAAGATAAGTATGCACTTGATTGTCTTTGGTCTCTATGGCAGTTGACATAGTTGAAATGGACTCATTTTGTTATTTCATGATCTCTTCTAACCAGTCTTAACTTGAGTCATTTAATTACGTTAAATAAAGGATCAAGACATTATTTGCTTTATCTGTCGTTAAATGAACATCTACATTTTCTAGGACACACTGAGTTCCTCTTCAAATTTTTGAAAGAATATAACTCTTCAGACTGTATAGTATTTATTTACATTATCAATTATATTATTTAATAATATTTTATAGAATTATAAGCAACACACATTATTTAGAAACATGCACAACACACAATTCCAAAATTGTAACGAATATTTACTTTAATGCATCATTATTGTTTTATTTGGTTCCTTCCGTTTTCCTTTTCAAAAAAAAGGAAATACCAGTAATTTCTGTGCCTTCAACTTTGAATGCCCTAATAATTCTTCATTTATTTTGCCTCATTTCACTTTTTCTTGAAATGAATTTCTTAAGGAGTTAATGGTTAATGGCAATTAGTTTACTTCTATTTTTATTGAAACCCCTTCTTTCTCAAAATTATCTCCAGATGGCTTCGACATCTTTTCAATGAACTGAGATCAAATATTATCCCTTCCCCCATAAATAAGCATTAATGTAAATTATTACCTTTCAGGCAATTAAGAAGTTTCTCTAGATCTATATTCAATCTCATATCTTAAACCATTTTCTTCAGTATGATTTTCACTAAAAGTAGAGGAAAAGAGGGTAATCTTAGTCATCAAAATTCTGTTCTTAGAGTCATATCATGTAAAGGATGACATATATCATAGAGATATTTTAGTCAGCATAATAATTTAAAACTTGATTTTTCTAATATTCTTACCTTGATGTCAACTTGTGTCTTTTAAAATACTTACTGTAGGGAGGAATTCACCCCTTCATGTTTGAATAGCTGTGAAAGCTGGAAAGTAATTTCTTGTGTTGAGAAAATTATGACTATATTCTCTTACATTATTTTCTATGCACTATCTTCTGAGTCTTCATCAATTTTAGCATTTGATCTTTTTTTTAAGTAGTATAACTGTTTAGGGGTGGAAAAATCATTGTCCCTGGACCATTCTGAGTTCTTAGCTGAGACTCTGTAATAAAAAACAGATTAACAAGAGAAAAACAAACACAAATTTATTAACAGGTATTCTTTTTGTATACATGGGAGATACCTAGGAAAAATGAGCAACTCACAGAGGTGGCTTTAGAATTCAGGACTAAATATCATCATAATAGGGAAAGGTAAGGAGGCTATATTAGCCTCTTAGTAGGTAAATGGCTATTTGGATAGATAAATGGGTTCTTAGAAGAGTAGATGGAAGATCTGATAGTCTGTGACAAAGTTTATCTGAGAATCATGTCCACTTCTAGTATGTTCTCCTGTGATGAGAATCAATCTTTGCTAGTTGATGAAGCTCCTAGAGAGAGATGATCTATGACAAAATAATTCGTTTCGGGGGATCTGTCTTTAGGTAGATAAGCAGAGTTCAAAGAAAACCTCTCCCCAAATTTGCTGTTATTAAATTGCCTACTGCTCAAAGTAATCAATATAATAAAGTGGCATATTTTGGGGTGGCATGACCTAAACTTCTTCTGTTGTAATTTAGGGTGACTTATTCTACTACCTTTCCACTGAAATTGAGGTAAACTCTTTTAGACAAATGAGACAAATAATGCTTTCCTTTGTATTATTAGAATGTATTTTGACAAGGATTGGGATTAGTGAAAAGAGAACTCTGTGTACCTTGTGGTGTCTGCCACTGATGTAGAAGAAAAGAGTACTCGCAACCATGTAGCCGGTGACCTGATGGAAATATTAACTGGTTTAAAATATCCTATAATATATGGCACTCCTATTAATTGTAATTATATTTAAATAAAAGTATACTATAACCCTCAAGGTTTTCTTTTTCATTTTTGTCTCCACATAAATTAATATGTATTAAATCTATTGAATTTATCTTCTTCATTATATATCATTATATTGTAATACCTATATCAGTATATATTAACATTCTATATTAATATCTTTTCAAAGTCTTCATCTTTATTTTCCTGAGAACTCTTTCTATAAATGATCATGAATACTTTGAATTTTATTTATATTTTTTGACATACTAATACTACCTTTAAATTTAATCTTCTAATATTCAGTGTTAGTAGTTAGTGCAGATCTCTGCTCTAACAATTATACATCGGTATAAGATTTAAGAAACAAATTTTTTTTAGGTGATATTCCTGTGTGAGAGAAATGATTAGGAATCAGGGTCAACCTTCAAATCACATGTCTTCTGACCCCAATTAAAAAAGAAGGCAAGTTCAATCCTAGCCTGCTGTGTCTTTTAAGTGACTATTCTGTCATTTAAGTGAGCTTCTGCATGGTAGGCAGGGAGTCCTCAATTCACAGTGAGATGGCAAATAAATTATGTGTCTCCCAGGAAGGGATCTCCCTTAGCACCTCTGCAATTCTCATTTGTTACCTGTAAGCAGCCTTTTGGAAGCATGAGCTTTACATAAACTCAGCGATAGGCTTCCGAGGACAGCGACAGGGACCTTGGTCAATGTGCTTCCTATAGTTGGAGATCTGTGAGGCACAATCTCATGTTACCATATGATCATACCTGATGAGAGGTTTTCGGGAAATTACTCATTTAGATCTTTTGTAAAATAGTTGTACTGTCATAATCAGAAAATACATTTTGTATATCTTTTGTTTAATCCAAACAGAAATATCAAAGTTCTAATAGTAATTCGAACACATAATATTACTTTAGAATAAAGGGCTCTTGCAGGTCTAGTTGGCATTTGGAAGACTGTCATTCTCTTTCCATCTCACGTTGAAGGACTAAGACTCATACACACTGAGATACACTTGCCATCTGTTTTAGAGGTGAATATTATGGAAAGGTCAGTTCATCTGAAATAGATCATAGAGTCTAGATGTGAATATTGATTTTGATTGACAAATGCAGTATCTCACACAGTTTAACAAAAACTTTATTAAAGATAGTTGTTTACAACTTCTCCAAACAAATGTGCTAGCAAAATAGACATACATTTGGTATTTATTTAAAATGGAAATGTATCAACATTGATCATTAAACTTTTAAAATTTGCATGGTTCAACGCCACACTTATTTTCATTCTGAAGGATTCATATATTTTAAAATGCATTTTCTATAAAAAGAAACTCAAAATTGTTATTTTTATATATAGAAAAGGGGCAAATGTACCAAACACATTTTTATTAATCTCTTGAAAAAGTTGATATTCTGCTAATGTTTAGAAGTAATATTGTGTCTTTTTCAATTTCTAACATTATTCAAACTTAATACATCAAATCCAAAATAAGAATTCTATACGTTTAAGTATCTTAATGCTTTTAAAAAATTCAAATCCCCTGAGTGAAGAAAGTAATCTTATCAGTTCCCTATTAAAGTGAAAAATTCACCCTTTACTTATTAATGTGAATTGGTCTTGTAACAAATGAAAAAGCAAAAATTTTATACAGTTCATATTTAAAAATATGTTTTTGAATCGCTTTCTATTGAAGAATAAAAGTAGAGTTGAATTTATAAAGAACTATAAAAGAATAACAGTCCACCTGCTGATATGCAAACACAGAGAAAAAGCATAATTAAAAATCCAGAAATTCATGTTTAGAGATTATGAGAAATGAAAACAATTTTATAACAAGGACCAAGGAAATGGCAAAAGAGAGGTTCTAGTTAATATCTCATTATTCAAGAGATTTAAAATACCCTATACAGTGAGGAACATTACCATCATTCTTATACAAACCACACATATTTGGACTTAGAATTTTTAATGAGTAAGTACAATATTTCAGGGAGAACTATTGGTCTTGATTTTAAAGAATAAAAAAAAGCTATCTGTAAACTATTACTATAACATAAAATAACTCTACACGCAGAGTGCATCACTGTTTGCTAAGACTGTTTTCTATTTTAATTTAGATTTAGGTTTATTGTCCAATATGAGAGATGACTTTACATGAAGATAACCTTTTCTGTGTTTTTAGGGCACTTCTAAAATCTTGCTTTGGAGATAGGAAACTTTGCCTTTTTAACTATCGAAAGAGTGACATTTTACAAATGATATTCCCAGTTCTGGCCTCATGAAACTACTAAATCAGAATCTTTAAGTATGATCCAAAAAATGTAAAGATTTTAAAAAGTTCTTCAGCTACTTCTTATGGTTTTAAAGACTGAGAGCCAATGATTAAGAGAGGAGATAAACTCTATTCAGCACAATCAATGAAACAAACAAACACATAGACATTCTTAATGACAGATGTAGTTTTCTGGACTTGAGGAATTGTGTATATCTCCAGAGCTTCCATTTCTCTGACCTCAAGATGAGGAAACTACACGGCTCTTCATAGAAGCAAAACTCTTAACAACAGTAAGGACAGTTTGGGAAGGTTGTAAAAAGCAGTGTCTAAGCATTTGATCCTTTCTTAATTTTCTTATCTATAATCCACCTTAAAAATTCTGGGAGAGCCAGAATCTCTTTTCTGCTCTATGTCAATTCAAAACAGTTTTCTCAGTGAAATATGTAAAATTAAATCACCCTTATGAAATTACTCCAAGGTTACAATTAATAGGAGTTTCAGTTGGTGTATTTTTTTTTCCATTTTCATTAAATTACTCATAGTAGATAATGATACCGTTTCTTAATTGGTATTGATTTCTGAATATATTAAATGCTAACATTTGAAACTATTTCAATTTTTCTCTCAGTAGAAGGAAAGTAATAGAGCTCAATTGAATCCCAGTGTAGCTTTATAGCATCTATTTTCAAACACTTTTATATACTAAACCACATGGCATTTAAAATAATTATGTGACACATAAAACATTTACTATTATTGTTACTTCATGAACATAGCAATAAAGTATATTTTAAATTGTAGAATAATTGTGTCACCTATATGTAAAATGTCAAACATGGGTCTAACATTTGAAAATTATAAATTCTGTTATTTTAGTACAGTCATTATTCATAGGACAAAGATGTTTCAAAGAATTTAATTGAGGGAGATTTATTGTATTATATATTTTCAAATATTAATAATCAATTGAAATGTTAAATGAATATCTATGAAGTAGTTTATACATCTGTGATAAAATTATGTGGTAGTATTTTGCATATAAATTTTGTAGTAGTTAAATTTCCTGGGTTGTACTTTACATGCAAAGATTTACATCTATACAAAAGATTTGGATTCATTTTAATCTATTTTCTTCTTCCCAAAATGCAGTTGTTTTTAGTGAATCCTTATAATGTTTTATGATTCAGCAATAAAAATATCAAGCCACAAATGGTATGGAGAAAGCTAAAGTATATATTGTTTAGAAAGGAAGCCAGTCCAAAAACACTACTTCTGTACCATATGATTTAAACTATTTACATTCTGGAAAAGGCAAAAGTCTACAGACAGGAAAATGATCAGTGCTGGTGGATTCATGGGATGGGAATGATGAATAGATGCGCAGGAGATTTTATTAGGTCACTGAAACTGCCCTCTCTCTGTATGGTACAGTTATAGTGGAAATATGACATTATACATGTGTGTAAACTCAGTAGCAGTTATAACACAAAGAATAAAGCCTTGTGTAAAATGTGGACTTTAGTTAATAGTGTACCAATATTAGTTCATCAATTATACCAAATGCACCATATTAATGCAAGACATCAATAATAGGGGAAACTGGAAGTGATTGATGCACATGAAACTGTATACTATGCTCAATTTTTCTTGAAGCCTAAAAGTACTCTAAAAAACAAATTTCATTAATCTTCCGATATATGCAGCTGTTTTACATGTGAAATTGAGGAGTGTTAAGAACAGTGCAAATGGTAAAATAATGAAGTAATAACATTTAAATTTGATATCTATTAAAACTGAGAGTTTTAATTAAATTATTATCTAGTCTATTTAAATATTAATTTAGGAAATGATAAATTTCAGTCAAAATTTGCAGGATTTGTTTAAAATGTCCAATAATGCCCTTAGTGTTACTCTTGGAGGAAAAATATAAGCTAGCATTGCCATCAGGAATATGTCAAGAACATGGGCATGAAACCTAACTTAGATAAGCTTTGTGAAAGAGCTTCTGGTAAAGAACTTGCTGGAGGACATTTTAAAAATATGAAACCATCTGTCTCTCCAATGTTCTAGGCCCATATTTATTAAAGATCTAACCATTTCCTCAAGCATGATCTTAGCAGTCCTTTTCTGGAAAGTGGGAATCCAGTTGATCTCTTGAATCTTAAGCTTCATCGCTATAGCTGTAGAGCTCCACTACCTGCCTCTTTATTGTAAAAGTTTGTTCTCAATTCTATCAGCAGTAAATCTTGCTTTAAAAAATAGAATTCTTGAATTTCAGACACTCAGCAGCTACTTGCTTTAAAATAGCTGTTAAAAAGTTAATTGCAAGAGGGTTAATGATGCAGTGTTTATTATCAAATGATGAATTACGAATATATGAATTAACAGCAAGAGAAAGACATGTTTTTAAAAAGCATTTTGAGAAATCTTTATTGGGCTATAATTCTAGGTTTCAGAAATTAATCAATATATTTGAATTGTACCCAACAGAAATAAAAGAGGAAATGGTATGGTAAATCATATTATATCATACTCATAATGGTAGAACTGGGAAATACCTTTCAGATAGTTTACTCTAAGTCTTATAAATGGTCAGTGAGCTCATAGATCATGCCCATAGATCAAACCAAGACAGACGATGCTTTAAAAAGAAAACTTCCATTGCTTGCCAAATGTAAAGGGTATGGAATTCACATAAAATTTTGAATTTACTTTCCACTTTAAGATCTCACTGGACATGCATTATTGCATAGTAGTTAACCTTATTAAATAGAACATGCAATTTCCAATTGTTTACTTCCACAACTTTCTCTATGAATTGATCTTCAATTCATTCTATTCAATTTTGTTATCTTTCTATCCTCTCTGCCATCTGATTGTATAGATCTTGACTTCTTTTTGCTTCATTTGTATTTAAATTATATTTGTTTCCAAAGGGAATATATAATTTGCCCCAATCATGTAACAGGTCCTTTCCAGGCCATCAAACAAAATAAAATATTGTCTGCCTAGCAACAAATAGAGCAGAATTAAAATTTAGTAATTTAATACTCATTATCAAAAAAGCTCATTTAATTCTAGCCTAGAGAATATTGCATTTTTTTTATGGTACATATTGATTCTGGTAGAAAGAAGCGTGTTGGAACAATTAAAACAAAGGTTAATGATGAGATATTTTGTCTAGAAGTAAATCTGTTTACACATTTACTAACAAGTAGTATTTGAAATGCTTTTAGTGGTATGAATTGGATGTAAATTTTTTCTTAAATTACACCAGTTAATTTGTCTGGTATTAATCATTTCTATCCAGATTGTAGAAAAATATACAGAAAATATTACCTTAAAATTTTGAAATAAAATATGACATTTTTATATGTTAAAGTTAAAAGTATATTAGCTGCAGATTTTATATGTCTGTACTTTATAAAGATCAAGAAACTGATTATGGAAAGCACAAAATTTAGCCCTTTTCACACATTGTAAAAAGACAGACAAGTAAACAATTTAAGCAATGTCTAATTCTACAGAAAAGAAATTTAGTTTAAGAAAATTATTCCAGAATATAACTAACATCTGTTTTCTTGTATCAAATTAAGTTGTATGTAATTTGATGTCACAAGTTAGCAATTCAATGCTCTTATTATTGAAGCAATGTGTGTTAGTGATCTATTGTAGCATAACAATATTAACACAAACTTAATAAGTTAAAAAAACACATGTATTATCTTGATATTTTTGTGGGTTAGGAATTAGTCACCTGTGTTTTCTGTTTCACAGTCTCATACAGTATGTGTGAAAAATATAGAGAAAAAGCAAACACACTGTCTTTCAGCCCTCACACAATTAACATTCTAGTAAACTAGACCAAAAATAAAGTAAATAATTAAGGCTTTTATTTATACAAACATGTAAGAATTTAATTACTGACTCAAAATTATGACTGCTCAGGTCATGTCAATGTAAATCTTGGATGGTGTCAAAAGAACAAAGGAGAAAAGAATTAATATGGGAATATCCCCTCTATTTATTATGGGTTAAGGCTGATATCATAGAACTAGATCCACCAAATTGATTTTCATTGGTCACAAGCAATCAGTCATTTTAATTGGTAGAAGAAGGAGAAAAAAGTAAAGCAATAATTTCCCTCTTAGCCTTTAATACAAGAATTAATATCAGTTAAAAGTGTAGCTCTTAGTATATATCACACATCATAACAAGAATTTGCATGTCAATATTCATTGCATTATTATTCACAGTAACTTAAAGTGTGGAAACACGCGTTAACAGATGAATGGACAAACAAAATGTGGCATATACATACAATGGATTGTTTAATCAGTCTTAAAAAAGGTCTATGTTAGGTGAAATCAGCCAGAGATAGGACAAATACTACATGATTTGAGGTTCCTAGAGTAATCCAATTCATAGAGACAGAAAAGAGAATGGTGGTTACCAGAGGCTATGGAGGTTGGATCGATGAGTTATTGTTTAATGGACATGGAGTTTCAATTTGGGAGGATGAAAAAAGGTGGTGACACTTTCAGAACAGAGTGAATGTACCTAATGGAACTGAATTGTACACTTTAAATGATTAATATGGTAACTTTCATGTGATGTATATTTTAGCATAGTCAAAGAAAAACTCCAAAGATGGGGAGAAATATCAATATTTTAGAAAACAAAAAACATTATTTTCAAAGCTGTTATTCAATAGTAGTATCCACTTTCCTAATTTGTTTTGAGTTGAATCTCATATTCACATTTAGAAGCAAAGATTTGTGTTACTGTGTTTATATTTCTTGATTATATAACTGTGATTTTTGAACACTTATTCTCCAACACATCATCAGTGATACCAGTACCAGGTACAACAATTTGGCAGTGATGCTCATTGTGGGGCCATATCTCCGCTTCTCAGCCTGAAAGGAGTATATGTCAGAATCCCTGAGAAGTTTCTGATTTAACCTTCTCTGGGGGCAGGCCACTACCTGAAAATAATTGCAGCACATACATGTGTTTCCCCAATGTCGCATCTTTTCCTACACCAGACTTACGCCTGACTCATGTCAAAAGTGATACTGATAGCAAATTCTTACCTCATGATTACACTATCAGGGAGGCAGTGTTTTTCCTCTGCCCTTATAGGTTCTTCTGGCTGCTCTAAGAATTAAATTGACATGAAAAAATAACAGAATAAAATTAAATTTGATTATGTATGTACATACGGAGGTCTCATGCATAGGAGACCTAAGGAAATGACCAAAGCAGATGGTTTTTGTACATTTTAGAGGACGAAACAATAAATTGATGAAGATTTGACAGGATAAGGACTTTTGAGTTTGTGTGCTTATTAGTAAGTAACAAGTTGAATTTTGTCTTGGGATAATAAATCGGTAAAAAAAAAAAAAAAACAAGGTTTGCTTATACAGGCTTCTCAGCCCTGTATTTTCCATCTCTGGTGCTAAGGATGTTTCTCTTACCTTCTGGTGTAGGGAAGGTAAATTTCACATGGCATGGTTACTTAATTTTGAAATTATAAGCATCATTTATGTATCACAGAGTTGGTGGTCTATGTCACTTGAAGCTAGTATAATATTTTGTGACATTTTTCTTTCTAGTTGCTCTAATGGAGTGATAAACAGTACCAGTCTGAATTAAGGTCCCATAACATATTACTTTTAATCCTTTTTTGCCAACTATGAGACATTGAGCTTTACACAAATACTTCTCATTGTTTCAAGAGAGTAGTATCTCAGGAGATTTACTAACCATGTCTATCTTCATGATTGCCATGTCATCTGACCTCATATAGTTAGTACCTTTCACAAAGAGAATATACATAGGTGCCTCAAGTTTCATTATCTTCTTGACCATGACCCTATAACTGAACTACCGTGTATCTGATCTGGTATTTAAACACGTTATACTGTTGCATATATTTATGTACCAATTTTTTCTATTAAAAGTCAAATTTCATCAAAAAAGGTACCATATTACACCATAATGTGAACATCTCAAATTGTTATTCTTTTGAAATTTTATATAATCATTTATTTTTACATATAGCTGTGTCTTTTTACCCATTTTATCAAGACTTTCTGTGTAATACTTGAATTAATTATTTATTTTCAGATAAGTCAAATATTTCTTCAATAACTTTCTTGAGCTTGATTACAGCATTAAGAGTAACATGACTGACACATCATTTCCCTAGAAATGTCCCTTCTTGTCAAAATTAGGGGCTTAGATTTGATAATATCTTTGTGAAAGTTATACATCTATCACAATTTTTTTCATTAATTTTACCCCACTGAAGAAAACAAATGTCAAGAAAATAGTTTTTTCCTAAAACTGATATTTTTTGTTATATAGTCACAGCCTATATTGTAGCTAATAATGTTTTCTTTTTGATCTGCTTGAGCCTCAGAGTCAAATATTGCATTCATGTTTGCAATTTTACAATTGAATGCAATACACATGTATCATGATAACTTTTGCTCTGGTTCCCATTGTAATCTTTGTTTTCCTTCCTTTTAGCTATATTTATATTCTTATCTACTACATAGTTTTAGAAAAGACTTCATATCTCCTTTGGAATTTGTGGGCATATGCAAACAGATGACTACTAAATACTCTGTTTCTAAGAGTCTGAGCATTTTAAGCCTACATTTTCCCCCTGTTTAAGTTGAGAGCTGAGAGGTAATAACACCAGTTTCTGATATATATTTGCCTTTATTGTGGTGAACAAGTACATATTTAGATTTATTGCTCTTAGTATGAGTGGCCAAACCCAAGTCTATTTATGTAGGCCCAAATGAAGTGTTCAGATAAGATAATTTTGCATTTTTAAGTTTTACTCTGTTTCTTTTACTCTTCCCCTTCTCTATACAAATCAGTCTTTTTTATTGTCACAGAAGGAAGATCTCAAACCATTTCATTCCTATAGTGGTAATTCAATGTACACTTGTTAATTTGAGTGTAATTTAATTCAGATTGCCTTAATTTTGATTGCTTCTAATAAAAATGGAACTTTTCCCCCAAGCTTATATATATTTAGAGAAAGGAATTTCAGGCCCTTCAAAGTAGATGAAAAGTGGCTCACCTAACTGAAAATTTCCTTAAGTAAAAAGTTTAAGGACTTTTTATGTATTTTAAGCCCTTGGACATGACACTTTAGGAAAAATAGTTATTTTGGTGATTGGCCAAATCATTTTTCCTTTCCTCAATTCACTGGTGGTGCATATACTTCAAAGACTGATCACACTCTAGTAGCATTAGAAATTTATTTAATTCCTGATGTCTTTCAGATGTAAATGTGTAACAATCCAGAGTACAATATGGAATATTATCTTTTGAGTCAAGCTTGCATTTTGTATAGCAGGTTTTATATGATGTAGAACAGTGATAATTTTGTCTACTTTCCTATATTATGTTTCATAACTTTATTTAGCATCATCTGGTAGAGATCTCTCTGGGATATTGACACTCATTTAAAAAATCTCAGAATATTTTTTGAGCCTGCATATTGCATTGCTAGACATAATCTCAAAGATATTTCAGACAAATAAGAAATACTTTTTTTTTCTGAAAATGACTTGCAATTTCTTAAACTTCCAAATAACTTTGTGTTCTACATTATAACACAAATCTAAGAAAACTGATTAAAATGAGCCTTTTAAATATTTTTATTTATACTTCTCTAAATATATTTCTATTTGGAACTGCCTATTTATATTGCCTATAAGAATAAAGTGCTAGATTAGTTTAAAACGTATTATGAAATAAAATTAATTCCAAATATATCATAAAGAATTGGAAAATCCCTAGTAGTTCTAATTAATTTACATTAATGAAACCAGTAATCCTGGAGCAAGATTACTTATATAACAAGGGTAGAATTCACATTCGTTAGTTCGTATTTCACTGTACATTCGAAAACTTCAAAGAGTCATTACACGTTGTTTTTTTCAAAAATGGACCAAGAGATGTCTTGCTTCACCAAGATACATTCTAATGAATAGAAATAATAAATATCAAAGGATTAGATATATCTTGAACCTTGATGTGGTAACTACACTAGTTTTTGTAAACTTACAGCTTTTTTTAATTTGTTTCATTTTATTTATTCCCAAGATTTTTTTGTAGATGATCACGGCTTTTTATGATTTCAGTAATATATAAAAAGACAAAGTCAACGAAGTTCTTAGTAATTTGAAATTCTCTTTACTACCTGAAGCAAGTATAACCTAAGATATGCTAAAAACTTAAAATCAAAATATCCAGATGTGTAAAGAAAACTAACACAATGATGAGATAAAAAAAAAGAATAGATGAATAAGGTTGGAATGGGAACAGATTGAGGAAGATATAAAACTTGGCAAAAAAACTATAGATATAGAGAGAGAGAGAAAGAGAGAGAGAGAAGCATTCAAAGTTATTAATTACTAGGGAATTGTAAAATAAACCACAAGAAACCACCCCATGTTCATCAGAAGGGTTAAAATTGATCTACTATGTGATCCAGCAAGTCCCCTCCTTGTTATTTACCCCAAAGACTTGAAAACTCATATCCGAAAATATATTTGCACACTGATGCTCATAGCAGCATTATTCAAAGAGCTTCAGGACATGGAAACAAGTGAAGTGTCCTACAATAGATGATTGGATACAGAAGCTTTGGTACATATATACAACGAATATTATTCAGCCATAAGAAGAGATAAAATATTGTCATTTGCAACAATGTCGGTAGACCTAGAGACAATCATGCTAAGGGAAATAAGCCAGACAGAAAAAGTATTATATATTGTGCAATATAAACCTAAAAGCAAAGAATGAACCTGACAAACAGAGACTGATAGAATGGACAATAAACTAATGGTTTCCAGAAGGTAGGCGGGAATATTGAGGAGGGAGGTAGACTGGGTAAAAGGGTCAAATATATGGTAATAGAAGGAAATCTAACTATGGGAAGTGAACACACAGCGTGTGTATGTATATATCTATATATCTATATATATCTATATATCTATATATCTATATATCTATATATCTATATCTATCTATCTATCTACACACACACATACACATTACTGTTAAAATGTACAGATGAAATTTAATGGATTTCATTAACCAACGTCACTATTAATTTATTAACTAATTAATTAATTAATAAAAGACAGACCAAACCAAATTCAAAACAACCGAATTTTTCAGATATTGTTGAATATCTTATATTATCAGATATATTAGTACCACATTTTGGCAAACAGTTTGACATCATTACTTAAGTGTGAATATATCCATATCCACTTACTCTGAATTTCTACTCCTAAATATTTACCCAACAAAAATGCACTCATGTGCTGATAAAAGATATGTACAAAAACATCTACTCTGTAGTGTAGACATGGACACTATTTGTTATATCAAAAAGATAAAAACCTAAATGTCAGTCAATAGTACATGGGACATATTAACCATGGTATATTTTGCAATGGGATTCTATGGAGCAAGGAAAATGAATATGACTACAGGCAATGATTTGGATGGATCTTCGAAATAAAATGTGAGCTAAGTTATTCAGGAAAAAAAATCGAATTACTTACATCAATTGATATAAAGTACTATAAAAGAAAAAACTAATTCAATCAGAAGAGTTGTTATTTTGAGAGGGAGATTGATAATGTTCTATTTTTTTAAATCTAGATGCTAGTTAATTCCAGTGATACAGTTTGAAAAACAAAATTATTAAAATGTTTATAAAACTCTAAATCTATAGAAACAAAAAGAAATTTATTCAATTTTCTGGTGATTTTAAGATTTTCATCAAAGATATAATAAAATAATTTTTACAAAATTGAGGAGTTCTTATTGTTTTGATAGTTTTTTGTTTAGTTAATATTAAGAAATTATTGGCTTTTAATGCTTGGTGAAACAATGCTACATAGTTTTGTGATGATTTCTAGCAAGGAAGCATGATTTGGGAACATGGAGCACTATGTTATCTTAAGCAGTGTCTCAGAGATGACAGTAATCAAGTGTAGTAAGTTAGATCTGGAAGATGGAGTTGTCAGAGAGAATGCAAGTTAGGATGTAAAAGCACATAGGCTTATCTGGTTCTAGGTCTCAGAATCCAGAATTGTAAGCCAGAGATTAGGTTTATGACCTGAAAATTGAGTGATCATGTTCACAGATCAGAAACAGGAGGATGAGTCTAGCAGGACACATGACTACAAGCAGAGGCCTTTCTGGTTTTTTATATTATAGAGCAATCATGAGAAGCTAAGCTGGGTAGAAAGAATAAGTGGAAGGAGACATGACTGAAGTCTTAGAAGAAAGACTTAGACACTCAGTAAAGAACAAGCATCACAGTCAAAGAACAGTGTGCCTTTCCGATGGAAAATACCCTGCCAGTCAGCTCAGAACACATTCACTGCAGGAGTCAGTAACATGTGAGTAGGGCAAGACCATCTGATTCCGAGATAACCACTTTTGTAGTTGAAGCTCCTTATGGCTTTAATATTTTAGAAGATTCAAACGAAAATTAGACCATGAGATAAGGTTGAGAAAAAAGAACAATTAATCAATCAATCAATCATTCAATCAATAAAAAAGAAATATCTGTAGGCAGGAAATGAATGATAGCTCTTGCTTCTGTCAGTTACTAAGGATATTTGGGAACTTTTCATTTAAGACAATATTGATTAAAGTTTAATCACATATGATTAATATGCTAAATCCTAAGATCATGAAGAAAAAGATTAATGAATACAAAATATAAAGGCCATCAAAACAAAGTTTTACTATTTAAGACTATATCTTCCTCTTCTCTGTAATAATGAAGGCAAACTTACATTTTCTTTTAACCACTACTGGTTGGATAACCTTGGACAAGTTTCTTAAATTCTCTAGGCATCATGTATGCCACTGATGACAATACTATCTAACCAATTTCTTATGAATATAAATGAAAAAGTGCATATGGAATCTCTAAATAAATGTCCAAAGTCCTGGTTAGCTCTTTTATTGGAATCTTTTTTTACCTATAAAACAGTAGTAATCTCAGAATGTTCTAATTCAGCATGCACAGTGCATATGTTATTAAAAACACCATACTATTGAACACTCAGATATTTTATCATCATCCTTGAAACCAAATAGTGGATTTATCTTTCTAGAACTCACATTTAACATCAATGTAGAATACTAATTTTTACTCTTATTTTAATAGCAGAATATGGAATATTTATAAAAGCTGACAGTTAATGTGAGAACAGTTTCTCCATTAAGTAATGACTAAGCAAATTCTATCTTTGAAATACTATTTG
This sequence comes from Pteropus vampyrus, assembly GCF_000151845.1. Classification (NCBI taxonomy): domain Eukaryota; kingdom Metazoa; phylum Chordata; class Mammalia; order Chiroptera; family Pteropodidae; genus Pteropus; species Pteropus vampyrus. The sequence continues at coordinate 148,626 of NW_011889654.1, forward strand.
TGTACTAAAATCTTATCCAATTGTGAAATAATCAGTATAACCACTTGAACTTCCATAAAGTAAATGACATAGTTCTCTAATATCAAAAAGGTTCCAATTGATTGGTATTTATGAGATATATTTATACGTTTAAAATAAATGGCATTATCTTAACACTGTATTTTGTGTATTTTGAACATATTTTCCTTGTAAATAATTATCGATAGTGTGGTATTTCCCTTTCAGAAAGCTGTAACAAATTTAAGAAAATCATAATCTCTGCATACACAGGTGTGAGGTTCTGAGAAACAAACACTAACAGCAGAGCTCAGAGAAGTTACAGCCTTCAGATACAACCAGCATCAATTTATCCAGAGAACAGTTTTAAAAAGAATATATTTAAAAAGGGTAAATTGAGGTTTTTGGTCCTGTTCACACTATACCATAGCAAACCATAAAATTAAATGATGCTATCCTTTAGGAATTAACATATCTGAGAAGTGGCTAAAAAAAAATCTTGAAATCCTCTTTAATTTAAAAAAAATCAACAAGTCAGTAAAATTATTTTTTTGTTTTTATTGTTTTATGTAAATTTGATTTTTTCTATTGTATCTGCTCTATTATTCACTCAACAAAGGATTTTATTTTATTATTTTTTTATTTTATTAGTTTCAAGTATACAGTACATTCATTTTTTATATGGTTTATAAAACGATTCCCCTAATTGCTCCTTCTCTCCTCTGTTTTTCCACCTGGACAATATGTTAATGCTAACTAAATTCCATATGCCATGCTCCCCATTCCAGTGACCATCTATCATCTACTAATTTGTACTTCTTTAACCCTTCATCCCATTCTCACATCCCCCCAACTTTCGATTCCCATGGCTCGTCACCAAGAAGTATTCTATATTTGTGAGTCAGTTTTTGATTAGTTTGTTCTTTTGGTTCCTTAGATTGTGCATCAAAGTGAAATCATGTGGTTTTTATCTTTCTCTGACTTATTTCATTCAGCATAATAATCTCCATCCATGCCATTGCACATGGTAGAGTTCATTGTTTTAATGGAGTAATATTCCATCATATATATGAACTATAATTCTTTATCCAAACATTTGTTGATGCACATTTGGTTTGCCTCCATATCTTTGCTATTGTGAATAGTGGTATCATGAATATTGGGGTGCATAGATATTTCCGAATTATTGTTTTGCCTTTTTTGGATAAATACCCAGAAGTACAAATGCTGGGTCAAAAGGTATATCCATTTTTAATTTTTAGAGAAACCTCCAGACAGTTTTCTATAGCTGCTATAACAATTTTAATCACATCAGCTATGTATTAGGGTTCAGTTTTCTCTGCAACCTCGCCAACACTTGTTCTTTGATTTATTGATCATAGTCTTTCTGACAGGTGTGAGGTTATATGTCATTGTGGTTATAATTTGCATTTCTCTGATGATTAGTGAGCCTGAGCATCTTTTCATATGTCTATTGGCCATCACTATTTCCTCTTTGGAGAAGTATTTACGCAGATCTTCTACAAATTTTTTAATTGTATTGGATTGTCGTTGTTGAATTGCATGAGTCCTTTATATAATTTGGATTTTCACACAACAAATATTTGGCAGAGGAGAAGGTCCCCAACGTGACTGGATTCAGCTGCATGGACAATAGCTGTTATTATTGATAGCTAGCCCTCTCACTAAGGAGCATAATTTGGTAAATCACCTGTGCCAATCCAGGGGCCCAGAGATGCTGAATTGATGTCAAAGGGCACATGGCCGGGCAGAGCTCCTCTCTGGGTTTTCACCTGCCTTGGGCCTGGTAGTTGCGACATTGCACAAGAGCCAAGCGAAGATAGGACCAGAGAGAAAGAAAAACCTCTAGAGGTGAAGATGCCTGGCTCAAAGTGTGGTTCCCAATCCCTTGTTTGTCAGCCCAGAGACTTGGAGTGAAAACATGAATATTGGTGAACTGGACAGTCAGGGCAGGGAAGGAACTGGAACCTAAATGGCCAGCTACCCCACAGGTTCCCAGCTGTCTGTCCAGGTGCTGATTTTCCAGGTGGAAACAGGGCAGTGGCTCCCGACCCTCCAATGCCAAGACATTGCTGGGCCTCGCCCCCAGGGTGAAAGAGAACACTTGGCAAGCTCTTGGCCTTGGCCTTTCTTGAGATTTGGTTTCTTCATCCCTGCTGGCATTGAAGGCAGGAAGCCGGTGATAACAGCCATGACCGAGCCATGAGCCGATGTCTTCAGTCATCAGCAAAGGTTGCATTTGTGTGTCCTGAATCTCAATTGAGTGCTCAGTATTCCTTCATACACTGATGCTCCATCAATAGCAAACTGTGTTGAGGCCCCATGCTACTGAGTCACACCACTTGCTCCCCTGCCTCAGCCCTGAACAGATGAGAGGGACAGGGTGTGCCCCCTTCACTGGCCACAGTGTTCTTGGAGACCGCAGAAGAGCCAAGTCTTAGACTTTCTGCCTTGCCACTTGCCTGATGGATAGCAGTTAGCAGCTGGCTTATTGGGAGGCTGGCCTCACCTGCCTTGCTTCGAACTCTTTCTCCATTCACGTTGTGTCTGCATCTATCATCTGTTTTCCTGAATACCACAGGCTGACTCCTTCGACCTAGTGGTTGCGCAGCCCGGGACTCTAATAAGGAGATGGGTGGTTATCGAACAGCCCTGGGATTTCAGGTCTGCATTCTCCTGGAACTTGAGTCTCTGCCACTTTCCGGCTGAACACCTCATATAAACATGCTATGACCCTCAAACTTTAGTACGGTCCCCCAGCTCACCCAGGGAAGGGAAATATGTTACTGACAGTAACAAGGCCTTTCTTCTTTCACTCCCATGTGGACCTGGAACAGAGGGCAAGATGTACAGAAGCAAAATGAACAAAAGAGAATTTAGAGGCTCCGACAATAGACCAGAGCCTCAGGGCAGCATGAAGACAACAATGTGTAAAGAGGGGAAGCGCCAGGGTAAATGAGCACGCATCACACTAAATGGGTGTTGGCTCATGTGTTAGCGCACTTGGAATTTTCCTAAGTTACTGAAGCTAGCTTGTCAGCTAGTTTTCATTTGATCAAAATGACAGACTGCAGCAGGGTTTGGGGCGCCAACCTCCACCCAGGCTTACTGCTTATGACAGAACTGTGGATAAATTGGATCACTGTGTGGACTTGACTTGGTGGTTTTCAGGTGAATCACAGAAATGGTAGCATAAGACGTTGGTGTAAGGTGAGAAGAAGTTGAAAATAACTGGCAGATCTGGTGCATGACCATTTCATGAGAACATGTCAAACACTTGAATCCTCTGATTTGAAAAGGAATTGAACTCAGAACAGAGGGCGTCAACTCTCTATGAGTCGTCCACTTCTCAAAGCCAGAGGTGTTACAGTGTAATACTTTCTGGATTGGGTTGCCAGGAATGGAGACATGAAAAAAAACTGTGATGCCGACTCGATACTTTTTTTCATAAGACTCACAAAAAAAAAATGAAGTTTTGTGGGAAAATGAACGTTCTCGTCAAGGACAAATGGTACTCAGAAAGGCAGTGTCTCCTAGAAGTCTGGTGAAATGATGGCTCGCGGGACCCAGGCTATTGCCAACAATTGGATTTTTGCCCTGTCAGGGTTTTTTCCTCTGTCTAAAACTCTGCTATGATTTCTCCCTGAAGCAATCCCGAATCCATAAGGAACAAGCCAGGACGCTCTGATTCTATGAGGCAAATCCTTATAAGTGGCAAATGCTAGTCAAGTATGAGGTGAAAATGGGAGTGAGTGAGGGCTAAAGGGGCCCAGCGGATCGAATGTATGGTGATGGGTGATAAAAAGTCCTCCTGAACACAGCTGACTGATAGGGACTGCTCGAATTTCAACGCCGGCCACTAGATTGGCAGCTTATCTCGGAAGACTGTGTCCCCAGAAACACCTGAAATTCACCAAAACGTACAGGGAAAGGCTACAGTGAAGCCTGAAGTCCCCTGGGAGCAATGGGTACTTACTATGTAGAAAAGCATGTGAGACAAGCCACCACCAGTACCCCTCCTCAGCCATTGAGGCCCTCAGCCAAGCTTTGGCCTCAGGTGGACAGGCCTCCTTGAACCACAAAATCCATGTTGGGCTCTTGCCTGTTGGCAAGAGACCTCATTCTGAGGTGGATTCTGCCCTTAAGCTTGGGAAGGCAAGCATCAATGAGTAGGCTGTGCACCCCAGGTGGCCACTTGCATGCAGTATGCGAAGCTCCCACCAAATGTTCTTGGGCTGTGCTGTGGGCAGCAGTCCATTTGAACAGGGCTTGAGGGTGATGGCTAGAGACAGTAAAAGCTGAGGGAGGGGAGATCCCACAGCCTGGCCAGCATCAAGTACATACACAACAGCTGTGACTTATTGAGAGCTAATCCTCCCTCCTAGGAGCATTAATTGGGCAACTCACCTGAGCCAGTCCAGGGGCCCAGAGAGGCTCAGTTGAGGTCGACTCTTCCCTGCCTGGCCACAGCTCCCCTCTGGGCTTTTGCCTGCCTTGGGCCTGGCTGCTTCGAGATTGCAGAAGAGCCCAGTGAAGACAGGGTCAAGGAGAAAGAAAAACATTTAGACAGGAAGGTGCCCAGCTGAAAGAGTGGCACCTGATCCTTTGTTTGTCAGCCAAAAGGCTTGGAGCAAAAGCATGAATATTGTTGAACCGGACAGTCAGGGCAGGGATGAGTGGGGAACCCAAGTGACTGGCTACCCTTCTGTTTCACCAGTGTCTTGCCAGCAGCTCATAGTCCAGAAAGGGGCAGTGTAGTCACTCTCAGACCCTTCAGTGTGGGAACCTTTGCAGGCCTGGACCCCAGCTTGAAAGAGAGCACCCGGGCAGCACTTGACATGAGCCTTCCCTGAGAATTGGTTTCATCATCCTTGTTGGTATTAAAGCCAGTAAGCCAGTGACAACCATCGTGATAGAGCCATGAGAAAAGGGCTGAAATCAATAGCCAATTTTGCATTTGTGTGTCCTGAACTTCATATGAGTGCTCAGTATTCAGGCCTACAACTGACACTCCAACAATACCACATGGGGCTCTGTCCCCCCCACTACTGAGTAGCACCACCTCTTTCTCAGCTATAGGCCAGACCAGACCAGAGGAACAGTGTGTGCATTCTCCACTGGCCCCAGAGATCCTGGAAACCACATGAGAGCCAAGGTTCAGGACTTCTGCCTGGAACCTGCCAGAAGGCTGGCTGTTAGTTGTTGGCCTATGAGGAGGACACCCTCACCTGCCTTGCATTGAACTCCTTCTCCTCTCAAGCCATATCTGCACTGTAATTTGTCAGCCCGAATTCCGCAGGCTGACTCCTTCAGCTGAGTGGCGAGTGCAGCCGCTAGTGCTTAGTCCGAAAAAAGGGTGGTTGCCGAACAACCCTGGGAATTTTAGTGCTGTGTTTTCCTGGGACTCCAAACTCTGCCCCTCACTGGCTGAACACCTCACATTAACATGCCGTGACCCTAGCCCTTTTGAGTGGACCCACAGCCTGCCATGTGAAGGGAAAGATGTCACTGAAAGAAACATGGACTTTCTGGTTTCAGTCCCACGTAGATCTGGGACAGAGGGCATGATGTAAAGGAGCAAATAAGCAAAATTGAATTCTTTGGCTCAGACAACTGACCGGGAATGACCAGAGCCTCAGGGCGGTGGGAGGACAACGACATTTGTAAAGAGGTTCAGCACTAGGGTGACAGTCAACCTCCAGGAAGGTGTTGCGGAGCGAGCAATGGACTCAGTGGATATTGGCTAATGAGCTAACACACCTGACATTTTTCTGAGGTTCTAAAACCACGTAATTCAGCTAGGTTTCATATGCTACAAATGACAGACCGCAGCTAGTTTTGGAGCGCCAACTCCGAGTCAGGCTTTCTGGTGACGACAGAACTGTGGACAAACTAGATTGCTTTGAGGAATTGATGGGATGGTTTTCCATTGAGTCACAGAAATGATAGTCAGGGTCATTGATGTAAGGTGAGAGGAAGCTGAAAATGACTGGCAGACCAGGTGCATGACCATTTCATTGGAGCTTGAGCAACACGTAAATCCCCTGATTGCAATAGGAGGTGAACTCAAAAGTGACAGGTTCAACTTTCAGTGAGAAGGTGACTTCTCAAAGGCCAGAGGTGTTACAGCCTCATATTTTCGGGATTCGATAGCCCGCATGGAGACACGAAATGTAAGCTGTGATGCTGACTCGATGCTCTATTTCTCAATAGCTGACCAAAAAAGGCAGTGTTGTGGAGGAATGAACATTCTTGTCGCAGACGAATGGTACTAGGGAGGCACCCATCTCCTGGGAGTCGGGTAAAAATATAGCTCCCATGACCTAGGCAGTTGCCAACAGTTGGATATATCTGCCCTGTCAGGGTATTTTTCTTTCTCTGTAACTCTGCTCTGATACCTTTCTGAAACAAAACCAAATCCGTAAGTAACAACCCAGGACGCTGCGAGGCAAAGCCTCGTAAGTGGTTCAAGGGCAAACGCTAGTCAAGATTTCGATAAGAATGTTGGTGGGGGAGGGCGAAAGGGGCCTAGGCGATAGATTGTATGACCGTGGCTAATACAGACTCTTACTGCTCACAGCTGATGCATCAGGAATGCTTGAATTTCAAGGCTGGGCAACTTGGCCAACCGTGTACCCACAAGCACCTGAAATTTACCAGCATTATGAGGGAAAGGTGAAGTTGGAGGTCACCTCTGAGCAAATGAAAGGTTCTGTACGCACTCTGTAGAAAAGCACTTGAGACGAGCCACAGCTAGTCCTCCTCCTCAGCCTTCAGAGCCCTGGACCAGGCTTTGGCCAAAGACTGACTGGGCCTCCTGGGCCTGGAAGGCCATGCGGAGCTCCCTCTCATTGGACACAAGAGGCTCTAGTTCTCTTGTGGATTCTGCCCTCAATTTGGCCAAGCCAACAAGCAGGAGCCAGCCATGAATCCCCTGGTGGCCATTGGTATGCAGGGCATGATATCACTTATATGTGGAATATAGATCTAAAAGCATAAATGAACAGTACAAACAAACAGAGACACGTGGACATGTACTATAGACTTGTAGTTACCAGAGGGTAGAAGGTATTGGGAGGGGAGGTATTCGAGGTAAATTGGGTCAAATATGTGGTGACAGAAAGAAATCTAACTATAGCACGTGAACACACAGTGTAAATATATGTATACACACACACACACACACACACACACACACACACACACACACACACACACACACACACACACACCTTACTGTTAAAGTGTACAACTGAAACTTATTGGATTTCATTAATCAATAACAACATTAAAAATAAACTAATAAATTTTTTAAAAATTAATAAATCAAGTAGAAAAAAAGAATGACAAACTAAATTTGTTTTTATTTCTGAAACAAAATACTCAGTTTGTGCTTTTGGATTCATATAATATGTAAATCAACTGAAGCGCAGGTCTCAAAAATACAAAAATTAAGAAAAATTAGGAATATTTAAGAATACACTAAATTGTTAATTGTGTCCTGTGTAGATAAAACCACAAAATCCTCTATCTACTGTAATTTCTGTTTCTTCCTCAGAAAAGTTGTCACTAAATGTAGTTACTGTGTGGTCAAACTGACTGTCATTATACGTATTTTCTTTAGTCATTCATTTTCTTAAAATTCAGTAATGTTTGATGTTTTCACCATCCTCTACCTCTCTTGAAATTCCTCTTCTCTTTTGGCTAGGAGGCCACCATTATACGCAATTAACTGATCTTTTCCATGGCTTCTTCAGTGGCTATTTCTTTCTCTCATTCCCTAAATGGAGGGCTTCTCCAAACTCAGACTTTTTGCTCTTTTTTCCTGCCAGTCTCTCAGAGACACAGGGCTAAATGGTCCTGGAGACTCAGGAATTCTTCTCTTTTGACAGATAAACATGTAAGTAGTTCATTGGATCAGAGCTGGGTCAATGGAGCTGAACTGCCTCTCAGTGTTACCAGCTGCTTAGCTTCATTAGCTCTCCTGCTTTAAGGTATGTTACCTTGAACAGGAAACTCTCATTGTTATATGATCAATGCATTTTTTCTTACCTCACTTTCAAATTCCTTTTCAATATGAAGAGCAAGCAGTACAATTGTGAGTCCATTGCTTTTACCTCTTCTAATTGTGTGTTTGGGTATGTCCCAATTAGTTTCGTCTCTCTATGGATTAGAGAAACTAGAGAGATGCTTTTTCTTCTTTGATGCCTTTCTGCCTCAATTCTTTCTCATTCCTCTTCCACCTACCTGAATCAGAACCAATTACATCAAACAAAATCAGTTCTTGCTTCAAATAAAGTTTCCACTTCCTTCCTCAATCAAGAAGCTATATAGTTCACCACAGCATTTATTTTCTTTACACTCAATCCATGCTTGTCTATGTTTCTCTGAAAGCAATTAGCCACATGCTATTTTGGTGTTACTATTTGTATGCTTCAGCATCATAGCTTCTACACTAGAATCTAAACTGAAGACAATGATGTCATCTTATTTATCCCTTTGCATAACTAAGAAACATGTTTATGCTTATCAAGTACTCCATATATTCATTTAATGTATAGTTTTGGCATGATCTTTGAAGCATGAAAATAATGATTCAAGAGCTCTGTGACAGAAAACAGATTCATATTACATGTATTTCAAAAAGAAATGGAGAATAGTTGTTGGAAGTAAAATAGTAACTCAAAAAGTATTAGTTGGCAAAAACGTTATATATTTGTATGCACACACACAAACACATATAATAATTGCTTGATTTACTTTGTTCTTGTAAATCTCTCACTGTGACCATTAATGCAATTTAGGATATTTTCCTAAAAATAAGATACAGTCTTTTCTGCATGATTAAATGAAATAAAGCACAAGTCTTCATGTCTCTTATATAAATTATCTTGATTTTACATAATTGTAATTTAGAACACTAGCATCAGTTAAAGAGTAATAATATTTATAAGAGGACCCATAAAGCTTTACCAATCCATGTAACATAACCAAGGATGAGTAATATCTGATCTCAGGATCAAAAACAGCACAATTCCACTATCCTACATTGTACATATATTTGCCATTCCTATCTTAGAAGGCAATACTCTTGTTATTTGGCCATATGTCTAGCATTTTATTAGTATTTCATATGTTTAATTTGTAAATGTCTTTGTAAGTGTAATGCAATTCATAATCACTGAGAAGTTTAAAATTATGATTCTATTAATTAGTGCAAGTCAGAATTTCATAAATTTTAGCCAAAGTCATACATAACAGGCACTAATAGTAAGAACAACATGACTTTTGCATATAAATAATAAATGTAAAAAAGGTGAAGGTCAATAAAGCAATAAATAACATGACCACATTGCATTAATAGAAAACCTCAAAGCATGCACAGCAGGATGGAAACATTATTTTTCTTTTTACCTTCTAAGGTCTTCTGGAAGAACTAAAACTCAAATTAATATGAGAAATAAACAGGACAAAAATGACCACATTTATTATGCATGTAAATTCAAGTGTTCCATAAGAATGTGAGACCAGATGACAGATTATGCAGTTAAATCTTACAGGATATCTGAAGCTAAAAAGAAGTGTGGGTTCGTGGTTTTGGACTTCAAAGCGTAGGATAGTAATTCACATGGAGATAGAAATTCATATGTTGTAAAATAAAAGTTTCTTGGGCCATCTTTAACAATGGGATACAGAGAAGACTTAGATCAAATGGGCCTTGCTCTTTTCTTCCTATCATAACTAGTTCATATTAAACTATACGTATGTATGATAACAGGACCCTTTATGAAGCAGGTACTCTTTAACATCTTTTAGGCAGTTAATGGAAAAGGTCAGAAGATTTTCCTGAATCTTTATTTTCTTAAAAAAAAAAAAAGCAGCTAAAAATAACCAATACCCCAAAGGCATATTTTGGGATGCCAAATTCGGCTCCCTCTCAGCATCAAACATAATTTACTAGATACATTGTCTATTGTACAAGCCAAGGAGAGTTCACTATTTTCCCCTGAAATAGATCTTCTCCCTCTCCATACTGTTATCTATATTCTTCTCTCCTTCAGGATCCATCTCAAATTGTATCTTTTCTGAGATCACCCACATGGTGCCTGTGCATCTGAGATGGAAATTGAGCAATATGAAATTAGATAATATTATATCCTTGCCTTTGAGAATTCACAGGCCAAATGTATTTGTTTCCCATGATACAGGAATAATGGACAATTAAGGAGAGTTTCAAAAATGAGATGACTTTTTAACTAAGCCTTGTAAAATAGGAGTTTATCCCAAAATAATGAAGGAAGGATATTTTAGTGGTAATAGTGTAAGCTGAAACTGCAAGGTGTAGTTATTCCTTGAGATTAAAGGGAAATAATCAATGTGGAAACTGAGAAACACATTGACTTAGGGAATGCCAAACTAAACTGGATTGAGAATCCTACTGAAGGTGAGTAAATGAAACTTCTGAATGTTTGTTCTATTTATATTCCTTCTATGTGATTCTTTCTCCAATATTTCTTTCTATTATATAAAACATGATGTTGAAATATACTTTTTGTCTCATTAAGGAAAGCTTTTTAATATTTTGTTAGCATATTCAACCCAGAACTTCAGCAGCTTGATAAAGCTGGTCAAATATACTATATCACTGAGAGAAAAGAGTGTTCACTTTCCATTTGTTATGAGGTTAAAAAAAAAAGAAATGAATTAACAGCTATACTAAATCTGTAGCAAAATATTAAAAAGATTAGTGTTGTCTTCCTTTATAGTAAAGACCTGACCTTGATTATGGAACGATAGACTTTGAAGGGTCAATTATTACTCTCATAAACAATATTAACTCTTAATGTATTTATGATTAAATTCTGATAATTTTCCTCCATATTTTAATGGCTAAAGTTAATTTTATGTGTATGTTATCCAAAAAGTGGATTCAGTTTTCCATTTATGGGAATGTTCCTATTTCTGTAATGTATCTGATTTAACAAGTTTCAGCTCTACTGTGCAGTTTTATGCACAGACTGACTTAAAAAATGGCATGCAAAACAGAGTCGAGAATCCCACTGAAGCTGAGAAAATGAAACTTCTGAAGGTTTATCCTATTCGCGTTTCTTCTATGTGGTCCTTTCCCCCATATGTAATAAGGCATAGTTTGCCTCTATTGAAATGGATGGACCTAGAGGGTATTATGCTGAGAAAAATAGCTCAGACAGGAAAGACAAAGGCCATATTATTTCACTTATATGTGAAATATAAAAATAAATAATTAACACATGTAACAGAAACAGGCTCATAGATACAAAAAACATTTTGCCGGTTGCCAAATAGGAGGTGTCAGGGAGATGGGTGTATAGAGAGAAGTGATCAAGAAGGACAAATTAGCAGTTATAAAATAGTCATGGGGATGTAAAGGATAGCAAAGGGTATATAGTCAATAGTATTATAATAATTATGTTTGTCAGGGTCAGGAATACTGCTGATCCGGAAGAGAAGTTTTGATGGTGTGAGGCCCAGTTGGAAGAATGCACAAGATGCAGGCATGAAGATGAAACTGCAGGCACCAACTTTATTGTGCAGAGCACACTTCTGTTGGGAAGTGCAGTTCTATTGTGGAGCGTAGTCTATTGCACAAGGCATGTAGTCTTACGCGTACTTCTCCTGCTTCCCTTTCTTGTGCTCCCCTTCTTTCTATTCTCCAGAGAACTGCATGTTTCCTCACATAGCAGAGTACAAAAGTGTCATTCAGCCACACATGCGTGATACAATAAGCTGAATTATGTTTACAAATTTTCTAAGTCTGGCATCTATCCCTAGCTGTGGGCGTGGACCACAGCCAGACCTTGGACTAGACAGTCCTTGGATTAGCCAAGCCTTGGATAAGAGCCAGACCTTGGATCACAGCCAGACCTTGGGCCAGTCAGGTCTGGTACCCACATACATGTGAGAGGGGTACTAGATTTATTGGGGTGATCACTTCATATATTATATAAATGTCTAATCAGGCTGTAGTAACCTGAAACTAATATAAGGTTGTATGTCAAGTACAAAAAAGTTTTAAAATCCTTTAAAAATGGGAGTTTCTGATTGCATAGTTCTGGGGTTTTATTATCAATCAAATGTTACTGGTCTCAGAAACAGAATAGAAAGCTTCAAAAATATCTGTGAACCAGAGAATAAACTCTATTTTAAATCCAAAATTAAATATGAACTAAAATGGACAAGAAAAATTTAAATTATTAACTTTATTAATTAAACGGATGTTCTTAAGAATGAAAACAATATACATAACTCCTAAGTTTTGGCCTATATTGCTTATTCTTAGTATAAGTTAAGGAGAACCAGTTCATTCATTCCCTGACTCTAAAATATTTTAAATTTAATTGTACCTGGAAGCCAGATAAAATGTTTTCCTCAAGAAACATGATTTTCCTTCAATTTTGAAGAAATATATATTATAATCCATAAATTAAGAAAGGTAAATCACACATCACTGTCACATATTCAGCATATCAATTTTGGGGAGAATATGGTTTTAATGCATTGGGATTCATACATATATTAATAAAATTTCATAGCCATTTTAAAATTAAATTTTCAACACAGCTCTTTTCACAATGGGATCATTTTCTTGGACAGATAAATTTATTATATTAAACATGAATTTTTTTCAACTGGGTATATAAGATGTCTAGAGTGTTTGAGACAAAAATATCACAAAGAACATTTGGTATCAGTTGTCATAAAGTCATCTCTAAGTTTTAAAGTTATAAAGTTTGAATAGATTTTCTAAAACGGTGGCCATATGTTTATGTAGAAATAGAAGGCTTTGAACAACCTGCAGAATTAAGACTGAAAATATAACATAACATTCTGCAATGTTGTTATTCAAGTTATGCGAGGAATGCTTATGTATGTCAGTGAATCATGAGTAAAGAGTCATTATCATTATTTGTCACAGACCTGCTGTTTGGAACTAGAAAAGGCAAGAAAATGAAATGCATTATAAGTTGTACCCTAAAGAAACCCACAAAATGAAATCAATAGCATTGGAGTTGTTCTATCATTAGTTTAGGTGTATTTGAATTGTGCTGTGTTTTATCTCTGATTGAAAGGCAAGTTATTGAAGCAAAACACAATGACATATTTATATAGAGCTATGGGTTTTTTCTTCCACATTTGGTGATAATTGTTTTACCATAAAAGCTGACCTGCACTTCAATTGTAACACCCAATAAATCAAACTGAGCTATAAAGATGCATATTGTTGCTTTTGTTCTACATCAATATGAGGATGTGGATGATTTTGTGGAAGTAATATTGATATAAGTTTCTTCTGAACACAAGTTCCTTGAAGACTTTTCAGGGTCAAATATATTCTGTACTGAACCCAAGAGAAGTTGAGTTAGTCTGGAGAGTCAGAGATTAAAGACAGGAACAAAAAAGGATTCATAATTTTGAAATAACATCTTAAAAATATAAATTAATTTACATTTACCTTAAATTCATAAAATGAAGATAATTACTTGATCAAAACTAATGGGGACCAAAAAATCATGACAGCCAAAGAAAAAGTATGGATAATTGACAAAATAGGACCAGCAGAAGAGAAGTAAAAACTGAGAATCTGGAAGACCAGAGAGTTTGTGGTGAAGGACTGAGAAAACAACCTTCACTTTCCAGCTATGAATGTGGAGGGAGAGAATTCCTCCAAAACTCTTCAGAGTCCCTGTAATGTCAAGCACTGGGAGGCAGCTCCTAAATACATTCCCATTATTAAGATATTGTACTAGCTCCATCAGCTTTAATGACTACCTAAATTATGACAATGAAAAAGTGACAAGTCTGCTAGGGCATAGGAAATATTGGTGGAATATACGTTGCATATTTGCATACTGTTAGCCTGATATTCAAATCCCTTTATAGTTTGGCCTTCCAGACTCACTATTTCATTGGACAAGGCTTTGTTGAGTAAATTCATGTGCTGTGAATTTTCCGCTATTGGGGTATATAAATACACATAGAAAAAATCTCTGCCATGATGGAGTTTAAACTCATTAAGAAATGTTTCAAATGTGTTATGCTCTCCAGACACACTGAAATAGCAGTATGCGTAATATGGACTTTTGAAATATAACAATAAAGTCTATTTTTTTCCTCTACAATCTCCTGCAGTCTACTGATTTGAGATTGTTATTTCTTCTGCTGTTGAGTGAAAGCTGAAGAATCCCCATGAGTTCTTATAAACGTGGTTGTAATTAATAGAAATTATTATGATCATGATAAGTTTTAAAAATAAAATATTTTCCAATTCAATATATCAGTCAATATTTCAAAACTCATTTCATGGTACATTTTTTCTCTTTTCCCAGCTAAGATGAGTTCTTGGAAAGTCTACTGCCTTTAGAGAAGAGATTGTAAAAGAATTCCTTTTTCTCTATTCCTCACCTCTGTCAGTTTACTAGAAGCTGCTTTTTTAACACTCAGGTTGCCATCATCTGCAGGTGGAGACTGAGGAGAAAAGTTTGGTAAGGTAGGGAGGAAAGTTCCAAATTAAATATTATTATTGTGAAGTGGTTGAACATGCTTTGAGTCAGGCCTGTGTTCAAAAGAGACATCGTCCATGGGACACTTTCAGCACTGGAGTGCTCTCCTTCAGCAACTTGATTTGGGCAGCATGCTTCATTTAATTTCATCTTATCATCTTATCACTTCAGGAGAAATTCAGCAATTCACCTCCAGCTTTTGCTGTTTGCATTTTCATCACTCCTCCTGGTTATCCTGTTAAAAAGGATCCACAAATATCTGACATTCGCATGTGTCTCAAATCTGGATCTTGGGTAACATTCACAGCCTCTTTGCCTACATAATTCTATGAGTGCCGGCTTCTTTTAAAGTAGCTGTGATGCCCTTCTGCTCCAGCCATCAGAGCAGCTTTTCAACTCTATAATTTATACTCTGGATTACCTAGCAGGTCTCAGACATGAATTCACTGTGCTCTCGGAATCATAGAGACCAGTAGTCATATTCCAGTTGCCAACATTACAGTTAAGAAGAAAGTATATATTCTCACAATCCCTTTTTCTGGGGGTTTGGACTTCTTGCGGAGATGAGAAAGAGAATGCAAATACTTTACAACTTGTTTTCCCCAAAAGAATATTTTACACAAAATCACTTCTAAAGTCATTCACTTGACCTTCTGTATTCACCTTGGGAATACGGTGTTAGAGTTACTAATTGTGCTGTTTGTTCTGATTTTAAGTATCTTTGATGATCTGTATCTGTTTCTTGTACTGTTCTTTGTAATTGTAGGTTTATTTTGTCTTGGTACTTTTGTCTAAACCTCTAATTTAATACTTTATCATTTCTTGTATATGCTTACTGTTTGCAACTGTCCTTTCAAAACTTTTTTATTTCTTCAGGATACAGCTCAAGGTCAGCCCATTTGAAAAACCTTCCTGATCTCTCACTTGTTAGTTGTTCACTCTTCTATGCCAGTCCTTTCTATAGGTCCTGAACCGATAGTGATGTTTTAAGCCTAGAGTTTATTGAATAGAAAATAACAACAGCGACGACAACAACACCACAAGAGAAATATCTTATTTGTGACTTATTGGAATTCACTTTCTTTTTATTTTACTACTTTTATTTTAGCAGTAGTCTAATGAACTATTGTCCAAAATTACTTAGCCATTCTCTCTATGTTTATTTATTAATTCTTGGAAAATTTAAATTTACTGTTAACTTGGACTATTTTATTCATAATTCATTTATTCAGTTTATCATATATTTATTATGTTACCCACAGATTCCAAATATGACTAATGGAGATTAAAAGATAAAAGCCAGTTGTTGGGGAAGGAAAAAAATTGTATCTAGAAGCCGTGGACTAAAAAACTTAATACAGTTGAGTGAATCCTTAATTCTAAACTTGTTAACCTCAACATAGTTTGAAAACCAGAGTGCTGCATAATTCCCATTTTCTCAAATTTATCGACTGTGAAACAATTCCACGGATTCAACGAGTATTTCAAATATCATTCGGTTAAGGTTTGCACTTAGGAATTTGAAAAAATTGATTAAAGTGACAATGTAATATATGAATCACAAGAATCTTCCATTATTACTAACAGACTGAGATTTAAATAACCAAGTATTGGGAGATAGTAAACCTTGGGACTTTTGTAGTACTATATATCTTGCTTAATGTGCCAAAGTGGCAATTCCCAGAACATTTTTTACCTGGGTCACAGGAGTCTATGCATCTGGCACTTCTGAAAAGTGAGATAATATTTGCAGGAATGCATCACATAGTCCAGCATTTACTGGATCACCTATTTGACAAAGACTTACTATTGCTTGCTATCACAGTTGCAGAATCTCTAAGTTTAGAGTTCTTTTGTGCTCTACCTCACTCATGAGCAGGATTTTTTCTGGTCCTACTGTTTGTCTGTGAATTTGGGGGCTTAGGGAGAGCTGCATCACTATGCTGTTTAGTATGCTGATAAACCTACTTGTATTTTTTGTTGGAATAAAGTAATTCATTACTGCCCAGGTATCTTTTCTCTTTGATCAATATCTATGCACCTTTAGTGGGCTAATTTATTAACCTGTATTGTTATTTCTGTGGAACTCTCCTGGTCCTATGTCTCCTCGTCACTTAGAAACTATTTAAATAGGAAAACATAGCATCAAAACAAAATCCCAAAGATAATAGCTACAAATAAGTAAAGCAGTAACCTAATTTCCAAATTACAGAATATGAGTGGCTATGGAAAACAACTGACATAAATAAAATCTCTACAATATCAGCAAGTATGATAACAACTACTTTTAAGAATGTTCAGGGAAGAATAAGGATTTCTGTTGGTCATGAGAGCCAGTGAACCTCAAAGTTGTCCAGCTGCAGTAAATGAAAAATTTACTAATAGAAAAGCAGTCGCAGCACAAAACTCCACACTGAAGATAAAACACTGAAAGTAGAATATAAATTAAGCAAGACAGACACAATAGGACAAAAAAGAAAAAGAAAAAAGAAAAGAAAATTTCCCCAGTTAAAGTGGAAGCACAGAAAAATGCAAGTGGATGTCAAAAATAAAAGGATATATATTGTGAACACTATAAAAATACTAAAACAGGTATTCGAGTGCTGTGAATTAAAAAAGCTATCCTAGCACACTTTCCTTTTTAAGAAATTGTAGACTAATTTTATTTAAACATGAACCATAGAAAAGAAGCATGGTCGAAGTCACAAAGTAAAAAGAAAATAGCAAGGAAAATAATGGCTCTAAGAAAATGAAGCTATTTTTTTAATTTAAATTGTTTCTTCATATTTTGTAAGATGATATTTAATTTAAAAAGAGAAGGTATGAAAAACACATTAGAAAAAAATAGAAAAAAATCATAAATAAAAAATGTTAAATCTACATGCATTGAATAAAGATGTTAAATAAATTAGACAAAAAGTAATTTAAAGGAAAGAAGAATCCTCGCTTGTATAATAAGTGTCTCCTAAGATGAAAAACAAACTAAGAAAACAGGAAAAAATAATATAGAATTCAAGAAATCTTTCCCGAAATAATGCAGGAATGGCTATAACATATATGAGGAGAAAATGACTCAGAATAGCCAATATGGAGGTATGTTAAATTAATATCAGACTTTGAAAACTTGAAATAAGTCCAAAAGTCAGTTAAAAAGAAAACCAGTTTGTAGTTACACCTTTTGATAGCAATGCTTCACAGAAGAAGAAAATAGAGTAAATAGTCAAAGAAAAAAAAATATGGGACAAAGCTCATATAAAATATCTAGGCAAATTTAGGTTCAATTACAAGGACCTCAGATAACTCTAAGTAATGTGTATGAACATAGGAAATGCTGAACTTATGAGCCTGCTCTGAGGAGTCTACTAGAGCATGAGATATAAATACCTATATGACTGTTTATATTCTATTTATCTCAGTAGTCACATTTGGAGTATGAAAGTTATTCAACATATTATTTTGAAGTCCAGTGATGTAATGGAAAAAAAAACATACTTTTCCCTTGACTTTACTATGGGAGCATGATCTCCAGGTAGCCAATTATTTGATATGGATAGGTTACTCTTTATAGAAATATTTTAGCTAATAAACACAGAAGAACTAAAAGAAATTAATAGATAGAAAATGACTATCAGTAGATGCTACTATCAAAAAGGAGAGTCAAAGGGATTTGGTGTGCCTCTTTAAAGAAATGGTACATAAAGTAGTCCCCACTCATGTTGGGTTTACTTTAAATGGTTTTAGTTATTGTCATCTTAAAACGTGATGTGGAAAATTTCAGGCATCGACAATTCAATTGACAATTCATAAGTTTCAAATTGCACATTATTCTGAGACATCACTCTCCCTCCATCTTAGCTGGGATGTGAATTAACCCTTTGTCTAGTGTCTCCATGCTGTATATACTCCCTGTCCATTAGACACTTAGGAGTCCCGTGGATTTTCTGATCAACCTCCCTGATATCGAGGTGCATGTGTTTAAGTTACCCTTTTTTACTTAATGATGGCCCCAACGTGCAATTGTAGTGATGCTAGCAAATTGGATATGCCAAAGAGAAGCCATAAAGTGCTATCTTTAAGCAAAAAGGTACAAGGTCCCCTCTATATAATGAAAGAAAACAAACTGTATGCTAAAATCTACAGTAAGAACAAATCTTCTATCCATGAAATTATGAAGAAGGAAAGAGAAATTTGTGCTAGATTTCCTCTGTTGCACTGTACACTGAAAGTTATGGTCATACTGCATGATACGTGTTTAGTTAAGATGAGAAAGACAATAAATTTGTGGTCAGAAGGCATGAAAAGAAAATGTGTTCTAATGCACAGCAATGTTTTGCATCAGAAAACACTATATGAAGTCATCAGCAAGAGATCCCCTGAAATGAGTAAGCACTTTCACATAACTGTTATTATATTGTTAGAAATGTTCTATTTTATTGTTAGCTATTCTTATTACTCCCTTACTGGGCTAATTTATCAGTTACACTTAATCATAGGTATATATGTATAGGAAAAAACATAGTATATATAGCGTTAAGTATTATATGAGGTTTCAAGCAACTACCAAGGGTTTTGGAAAGTATATACCCTGAGGATAAGGGGAATATTGCATCACTTATGATTTATTTCTAAAACAACAACAAAAACCTGGATCTAATCTGGACTGTATATCTAACTACCGATTTATAAGAAATAGAGGAGACAGAAAACTATGAAGTGAGCCACTGAACATACAGTCATCAGTATCCAGACTTCAGAAATCTAGTGTTTTGAACAAGGTGAATAAGAAGTGCTGAAGCCTATAGGTTAAAAAGACTTAAAAGACTTCTAAACCTATTGCAATAAATGGATGGAACTTATTTGGATACTGATGTGAATAAAATTTTAATATAAATAGTGACAGGATATTTATTGATATGATGGACTTTTTGTTAATTTGGGAGAAAGTAAGGAATGTATTGTGATTAAGTTTTTGCAGTCCTTATATTTAAGACATACATATTAAAATATTTACAGGTGAAATATTATGTCTCTGCTCTGCTTCAAAAGAATGCAATGATGGAGCAATGGGAAGTATAGAAAAAAAGATTTCCCAGGACTCGATAATGTTATAGCTGGGTAGTTGATATGTGGAGGTTCATTGTAGCAGTCTCCGTAATTTTATTTATGTTTAAGATGTTCCATGCTAAAGTATTAAAATGTTTTAAATGCTGCTGATGTCAAATTTGGAGATAAATTCTAAACTTTTTCTATTTTATTATTAACTTTCATTTAAATATTAAATTCAATTGCGACATAATGTAAAACTTACTTTGCAAATGACTTAGTACCTTCTTAATATAGAAATCATAATGAAAGATTTTTTAATGAATTAAATTTTTACTGTTATTATCCTCATTCATATGATATGTGGTATAGCTCAAAACCATAGGGCAGCTAATTCTGAAGTAAGGATGAACTCTTAAACAATTCATTAACCTTAATTTATATAATGATCTTATTTGCATAACTAAAGGACAAGGAATAGATTATAGGCCATTGATAGTCATATTAATAAATAAAACTGGGTTAGAAATACATGAGCCTGTATTTCACAATAAAGAGGCAAAATTTAGTCATGAAATGGTAACAATATTCAAATTGGTAACAATATTCAAGAATCAGTCATTAAACCAACTAATAGCATTTAGGCGTCACAAATTTTTAAGAGAATAATTCATAAATTCGCTACTCCTCACCTCTACATGCATAATGAGGCACATATAAGGATACATGTGTGCGTTAGGTAAATTGTTATTATCCTTAGATTTACATTCAAATAACTGTAATGAGACCCAGCTCTATTATATTCATATATGAGTACTAAATATATTTCTAGTCCTAGAAATCAGAGCTATTTTGTAAAAAATACCAAGTTCCACAATCTAAATATTTACCAAAATTTTCTTGTTTAATGTAACTACACATTTGTTTCAAAAGATGACAAATACAGTTTTTGATGAAATTTTACAGTTATTTTTATTTGCAATAAGATAGTTTACATAATGTAATTTAGACCTACTCTCATCTGTTGACTCAGATTTTATAAAAAATATAATTCTCTACAGTGTAAAGATTTGAAAAACTAAAAAAACTGGTCGGCTCTTTTTAAAAAATTTAATTATTCAAGTGATGCTTAATCATGAATGACAACATAATTCCTTTAATTTCAAAGACATACTATGTATAACCTGATTTTTTCCAATGATTTGATTATACCTTTGTAGCCTTCAATGCTATTTCAGTAAGTGAGAAGTGAAGTAAAGGAGAAGAGAGATTTATTTTGAATGATCATCAGTTGAATTCAGACATGAAATTTCATCATACTTATTCTACCATTTACTCTCATCTTACTCTCCTTTCTCTTCCTCTGGCATTCATATGTGTGTGTACACTTGCTCTGGCTCTCTTCTTTTGTCCTCTTCCCCCTTCGGAAAATGCTTATTAATGGAGTGTTGTGATAGGATGTCCATGAATGACCCCCACACTAAAAGGTAAATGTTTCAGATCCTGTTTCCAACTTCATGCTTTTTCTGAGTTTCTGTTCTACTAATCATTAAATGACATCTGGCTTTCCTGGGTCTCCTAGATTCTGAAAACATTAGTGTAATTAAAAAAAAAAGATAGGTTGTTTAAGTGCAAAAGAATGAATAGAAAAAAGATAGTGTTTACCTCATTATCGGTAATATCTCACAGAATCTGTGCTGGCCCACTTCACAAATTGGCTTTTACTTGCTTCTCTGTGTGGTTAAAGTATATCAAACTGAAATGTTGAAGAAAGTTTTCAGAGTTTAAAGATGCAAGACTGAATCTTCAACTTTTCATTACTGAAAATGTCATTTTTGGAAAATCACTTAAGCTTTTCTCATCATGTCTTTGTAAAGTGGAGATAATAATTTTCATTTTCTAGAAAAGAGTGTAGATTATATATAATGCAACATATATGAGGTGATAAATCTTAGTCACTAATTTTAACATGCGTTTTCCTCTATTCTAAGAAAATATATAAGTACCATAAACCAAACAATTCAGGGAATGTCTAGCAGTCACACATCCATTAACAATATACTACATCGCAGAGTGTTAACCAGTACCTTACAGCAAAAAGTAGTATGAATATGTCAAAATATATAAATTAAATCAAAGTATTCATAATCATTTACAAAAAGAATTCTGGGGAAAATAAAGATGAAGATATTAAAAAGATATTAATATAGAACATTAAAATATTTTTATATAGTTATTAATATATATTGATATACAAAGAAGATAAATTTAATAGATATAATACATATTAATTTATGTGAATAAGAAGGTTTTACTATGCCATTACTTAAATATGATTACAATGTAGAAGAATGCCATATGTCATAGGATATTTTAAACTAGTATGAGATACTCCAGTTAATATTCCCATCAGGTCAGCAGCTACATGGTTGCTAGCACTGTATTCTTCTACATCGGTGGCAGACACCACAGGACATACAGAGTCCTCTTTCCCAATAAGCCCGATCCTTGCCAAGATACCTTCTAATAATACAAAGGGAAGCATTATCTGTCATATCTATCTAAAAGAGTATAGCTCAATTTCAATTGAAGGGTAGCAGAATATGCCACTCTAAATTACAACAGTAGATGTTTAGCTCATGCTACCCTAAAATATGCCACTTTATTATATTGATTACTTTGAGCAGTAGGCAATGTAACAACAGCAAATTCAGAGAGAGGTTTTCTCTGAACTCTACTTTTCTACCTAAAGACAGATCCCCAACACCCCGCCCCACAAAAAAACTCAATTGTCACAGATATTCTCTCTCTAGGAACTTCATCAACTAGAAAAGATTGATTCTCATCACAAGAGAACAGAATATAAGTGGACATGAAACCCAGACAAACTTTGTCACAAACTATCAGATCTTCCATTTACTCTTCTAAGATCCCATGTGTCTATCCAAAGAGCCATTTACTCTCCTAAGAGGCTTATACAGCCCCATTCTCGTTCCCTATTTTGATAATATTTAGTCCTGAATTCTAAAGCCACCTCTTTGAGTTGTTTGTTTTTCCTAGGTATCTCTCATGTATACATAAAGAATACATGTTAATAAATTTGTGGGTTTTTTTTTCTCTTGTTAATCTGTTTTTTAATACAGATTCTCAGCTAAGAACTCAGAATGGTCCAAGGACAATGATTTTTCCTCCTCTACACAGTGATACTACTTAAAAGAAGTATCAAATGCTAAAATTGATGAAGACTCAGAAGACAGTGCATAGAAATTATGTAGGAGAATAAATATAGTCATAATAATCTCAACATAAGAAATGATGTTTCAGCTTTCACAGCTATCTAAACATGAAAGGGTGAATTCCTCCCACCTGTAAGTTTTTTTTTTAAAGAGACAAGTCGACATTGAGGTAAGAATATTAGAAATATCAAGTTTTAAATTATTATGCTGACTAAATGATCTCTATGGTATATATCATCCTTTATATGACATGACTCTAAGAACAGAATTTTGAAGAGTAATATTACCCTTTTTCCTCCACTTCCAGTGAAAATCAAACTGAGGAAAATGATTTAAATTAAGATATGAGACTGAATATAGATCTAGAAAAACCTCTTAATTGCCTGAATGATAATAATTTAAAATTAATGCTTATTTATGAGGAGGAGTGGCTAATACTTGAACTCAATTTATTGAAAACATATCGAAGCCACCTGGAGATGATTTTGAGAAAGAAGAGATGTTTCAATAACAAAAGATAAAGAAAATGCCATTGACCATTAACTCCTTAAGAAATTTGTTTCAAGAAAACGGAAGTGAGGAAAAATAAATAAAAAATTATAAGAGCATACAAAGTCAAAGGCACTGAAATTACTTATATTTTCTTTATCAAAAAGGAAAACTGAAAGAACCAAATCCAACAATAATGATGCATTAAAATAAATATTTGTTACAATTTTTGAATTGTGTGTTATGCATTTGTTTCTAAATAATGTGAATGGTGTTTACAAATCTATGATATTAATAAGTAATATAATTAATAATGTAAATAAATAT